>NW_027035907.1:0-11988 GCF_034236695.1 Oncorhynchus nerka
CATCACAATGTCAACCCATCCCTTCACAATGTCAACCCAACCCTTCATAATGTCAACCCATCATAATGTCAACCCATCCCATCACAATATCAACCCATCCCTTCACAATGTCAACCCATCCCTTCACAATGTCAACCCATCATAATGTCAACCCATCCCTTCACAATGTCAACCCATCCCTTCATAATGTCAACCCTTCCCTTCAAAATGTCAACCCATCCCTTCACAATGTCAACCCATCCCTTCATAATGTCAACCCTTCCCTTCACAATGTCAACCCTTCCCTTCACAATGTCAACCCTTCACAATGTCAACCCTTCCCTTCACAATGTCAACCCATCCCTTCACAATGTCAACCCATCCCTTCATAATGTCAACCCATTCCTTCATAATGTCAACCCATCCCTTCACAATGTCAACCCATCCCTTCACAATGTCAACCCATCCCTTCACAATGTCAACCCTTCACAATGTCAACCCATCCCTTCACAATGTCAACCCATCCCTTCACAATGTCAACCCATCCCTTCACAATGTCAACCCATCCTTTCACAATATCAACCCTTCCCTTCATAATGTCAACCCATCCCTTCACAATGTCAACCCATCCCTTCACAATGTCAACCCATCCCTTCATAATGTCAACCCATCCCTTCACAATGTCAACCCATCCCTTCACAATGTCAACCCATCCCTTCACAATGTCAACCCTTCCCTTCACAATGTCAACCCATCCCTTCACAATGTCAACCCTTCACAATGTCAACCCTTCACAATATCAACCCATCCCTTCATAATGTCAACCCATCCCTTCACAATGTCAACCCATCCCTTCACAATGTCAACCCTTCATAATGTCATCCCTTCACAATGTCAACCCATCCCTTCACAATGTCAACCCATCCCTTCACAATGTCAACCCTTTACAATGTCAACCCATCCCTTCATAATGTCAACCCATCATAATGTCAACCCATCCCTTCACAATGTCAACCCTTCATAATGTCAACCCATCCCTTCACAATGTCAACCCATCCCTTCACAATGTCAACTCCCTTCACAATGTCAACCCATCCCTTCACAATGTCAACTCTTCATAATCATCCCTTCACAATGTCAACCCATCCCTTCATAATGTCAACCCATCCCTTCACAATGTCAACTCTTCAATGTCAACCCATCCCTTCATAATGTCAACCCATCCCTTCACAATGTCAACCCTTCACAATGTCAACCCATCACAATGTCAACCCTTCACAATATCAACCCATCCCATCATAATGTCAACCCATCCCTTCACAATGTCAACCCTTCACAATGTCAAACCATCACAATGTCAACCCTTCACAATGTCAACCCATCCCTTCATAATGTCAACCCTTCACAATGTCAACCCATCACAATGTCAACCCTTCACAATGTCAACCCATCCCTTCATAATGTCAACCCATCCCTTCACAATGTCAACCCATCACAATGTCAACCCTTCACAATGTCAACCCTTCCCTTCACAATGTCAACCCATCCCTTCATAATGTCAACCATCCCTTCACAATGTCAACCCTTCACAATGTCAACCCATCCCTTCACAATGTCAACCCATCCCTTCACAATGTCAACCCTTCATAATGTCAACCCATCCCTTCACAATGTCAACCCATCCCTTCACAATGTCAACCCATCACAATGTCAACCCATCCCTTCATAATGTCAACCCATCCCTTCATAATGTCAACCCATCCCTTCACAATGTCAACCCTTCACAATGTCAACCCATCCCTTCACAATGTCAACCCATCCCTTCACAATGTCAACCCATCCTTCATAATGTCAACCCATCCCATCACAATGTCAACCCATCATAATGTCAACCCATCCCTTCATAATGTCAACCCATCCCTTCATAATGTCAACCCATCCCTTCATAATGTCAACCCATCCCTTCAATGTCAACCCATCCCTTCACAATGTCAACCCCCTTCACAATGTCAACATCCCTTCACAATGTCAACCCATCCCTTCACAATGTCAACCCATCATAATGTCAACCCATCCCTTCATGTCAACCCATCCCATCACAATGTCAACCCATCCCATCACAATGTCAACCCAATAATGTCAACCCATCCCATCACAATGTCAACCCATCCCTTCATAATGTCAACCCATCCCTTCATAATGTCAACCCATCATAAATGTCAACCCATCCCTTCACAATGTCAACCCATCCCTTCACAATGTCAACCCATCCCTTCATAATGTCAACCCATCATAATGTCAACCCATCCCATCACAATGTCAACCCATCCCATCACAATGTCAACCCATCCCATCATAATGTCAACCCATCCCATCACAATGTCAACCCATCCCTTCACAATGTCAACCCATCCCTTCATCAACCATCATAATGTCAACCCATCCCATCACAATGTCAACCCATCCCTTCATAATGTCAACCCATCCCATCACAATGTCAACCCTTCACAATGTCAACCCATCCCTTCATATGTCAACCATCATAATGTCAACCCATCCCATCACAATGTCAACCCATCCCTTCACAATGTCAACCCATCCCTTCACAATGTCAACCCATCATAATGTCAACCCATCCCATCACAATGTCAACCCATCCCATCATAATGTCAACCCATCCCTTCACAATGTCAACCCTTCACAATGTCAACCCATCATAATGTCAACCCATCCCTTCACAATGTCAACCCATCCCTTCACAATGTCAACCCTTCACAATGTCAACCCATCCCTTCATAATGTCAACCCATCATAATGTCAACCCATCCCTTCACAATGTCAACCCATCCCTTCATAATGTCAACCCATCCCTTCACAATGTCAACCCATCCCTTCACAATGTCAACTCTTCACAATGTCAACCCATCCCTTCACAATGTCAACTCTTCACAATGTCAACCCTTCACAATGTCAACTCTTCACAATGTCAACCCATCCCTTCACAATGTCAACCCTTCATAATGTCAACCTTCCCTTCACAATGTCAACCCATCCCTTCACAATGTCAACCCATCCCTTCACAATGTCAACCCATCATAATGTCAACCCATCCCTTCACAATGTCAACCCATCCCATCACAATGTCAACCCTTCATCCCCATCACAATGTCAACCCATCATAATGTCAACCCATCCCTTCACAATGTCAACCCATCCCTTCACAATGTCAACCCATCCCTTCATAATGTCAACCCATCATAATGTCAACCCATCCCATCACAATGTCAACCCATCCCTTCACAATGTCAACCCATCCCTTCATAATGTCAACCCATCATAATGTCAACCCATCCCATCACAATGTCAACCCATCCCATCACAATGTCAACCCATCCCATCATAATGTCAACCCATCCCATCACAATGTCAACCCATCCCTTCACATGTCAACCCATCCCTTCATAATGTCAACCCCCTCATAATGTCAACCCATCCCATCACAATGTCAACCCATCCCATCATAATGTCAACCCATCCCATCACAATGTCAACCCATCCCAACCCATCCCTTCATAATGTCAACCCATCCCTTCATAATGTCAACCCATCCCATCACAATGTCAACCCATCCCTTCACAATGTCAACCCATCCTTCACAATGTCAACCCATCATAATGTCAACCCATCCCATCACAATGTCAACCCATCCCTTCACAATGTCAACCCATCCCTTCACAATGTCAACCCATCCCTTCATAATGTCAACCCATCATAATGTCAACCCATCCCATCACAATGTCAACCCATCCCTTCACAATGTCAACCCATCCCTTCACAATGTCAACCCATCATAATGTCAACCCATCCCATCACAATGTCAACCCATCCCATCACAATGTCAACCCATCCCATCACAATGTCAACCCATCACAATGTCAACCCATCCCTTCACAATGTCAACCCATCCCTTCATCACAATGTCAACCCATCCCATCACAATGTCAACCCATCCCATCATAATGTCAACCCATCCCATCACAATGTCAACCCATCCCTTCACAATGTCAACCCATCCTTCATAATGTCAACCCATCATCCCAATGTCAACCCATCCCTTCACAATGTCAACCCATCCCTTCACAATGTCAACCCATCATAATGTCAACCCATCCCATCACAATGTCAACCCATCCCATCATAATGTCAACCCATCCCTTCACAATGTCAACCCATCAACCCATCATAATGTCAACCCCATCACAATGTCAACCCATCCCTTCACAATGTCAACCCATCCCTTCATAATGTCAACCCATCATAATGTCAACCCATCCCATCACAATGTCAACCCATCCCATCATAATGTCAACCCATCCCATCACAATGTCAACCCATCCCTTCACAATGTCAACCCATCCCTTCATAATGTCAACCCATCATAATGTCAACCCATCCCATCACAATGTCAACCCATCCCTTCACAATGTCAACCCATCCCTTCACAATGTCAACCCATCCCTTCATAATGTCAACCCATCCCATCACAATGTCAACCCATCCCATCATAATGTCAACCCATCCCTTCACAATGTCAACCCTTCACAATGTCAACCCATCATAATGTCAACCCATCCCTTCACAATGTCAACCCATCCCTTCACAATGTCAACCCTTCACAATGTCAACCCATCCCTTCATAATGTCAACCCATCATAATGTCAACCCATCCCTTCACAATGTCAACCCTTCATAATGTCAACCCATCCCTTCACAATGTCAACCCATCCCTTCACAATGTCAACTCTTCACAATGTCAACCCATCCCTTCACAATGTCAACTCTTCACAATGTCAACCCTTCACAATGTCAACTCTTCACAATGTCAACCCATCCCTTCACAATGTCAACCCTTCATAATGTCAACCCATCCCTTCACAATGTCAACCCATCCCTTCACAATGTCAACCCATCCCTTCACAATGTCAACCCATCATAATGTCAACCCATCCCTTCACAATGTCAACCCATCCCATCACAATGTCAACCCTTCATAATGTCAACCCATCCCATCACAATGTCAACCCATCATAATGTCAACCCATCCCTTCACAATGTCAACCCATCCCTTCACAATGTCAACCCATCCCTTCATAATGTCAACCCATCATAATGTCAACCCATCCCATCACAATGTCAACCCATCCCTTCACAATGTCAACCCATCCCTTCATAATGTCAACCCATCATAATGTCAACCCATCCCATCACAATGTCAACCCATCCCATCACAATGTCAACCCATCCCATCATAATGTCAACCCATCCCATCACAATGTCAACCCATCCCTTCACAATGTCAACCCATCCCTTCATAATGTCAACCCATCATAATGTCAACCCATCCCATCACAATGTCACCCATCAATGTCAACCCATCCCATCACAATGTCAACCCATCCCTTCACAATGTCAACCCATCCCTTCATAATGTCAACCCATCATAATGTCAACCCATCCCATCACAATGTCAACCCATCCCTTCACAATGTCAACCCATCCCTTCACAATGTCAACCCATCATCCAACCCATCCCATCACAATGTCAACCCATCCCATCATAATGTCAACCCATCCCTTCACAATGTCACAATGTCAACCCATCACCAACCATCCCATCACAATGTCAACCCATCCCTTCACAATGTCAACCCATCCCTTCATAATGTCAATGTAATGTCAACCCATCCCATCACAATGTCAACCCATCCCATCACAATGTCAACCCATCCCATCATAATGTCAACCCATCCCATGTCAACCCATCCCTTCACAATGTCAACCCATCCCTTCATAATGTCAACCCATCATAATGTCAACCCATCCCTTCACAATGTCAACCCATCCCATCATCAACCCATCCCATCACAATGTCAACCCATCCCTTCACAATGTCAACCCATCCCTTCATAATGTCAACCCATCATAATGTCAACCCATCCCATCACAATGTCAACCCATCCCTTCACAATGTCAACCCATCCCTTCACAATGTCAACCCATCCCTTCCCATCACAATGTCAACCCATCCCATCATAATGTCAACCCATCCCTTCACAATGTCAACCCTTCACTTCAACCCATCATAATGTCAACCCATCCCTTCACAATGTCAACCCATCCCTTCACAATGTCAACCCATCCCTTCACAATGTCAACCCATCATAATGTCAACCCATCCCATCACAATGTCAACCCATCCCATCACAATGTCAACCCATCCCTTCACAATGTCAACCCATTCACAATGTCAACCCATCCCTTCACAATGTCAACCCATCATAATGTCAACCCATCCCTCACAATGTCAACCCATCCCTTCATAATGTCAACCCATCCCTTCACAATGTCAACCCATCATAATGTCAACCCATCCCATCACAATGTCAACCCATCCCATCATAATGTCAACCCATCCCTTCACAATGTCAACCCTTCACAATGTCAACCCATCATAATGTCAACCCATCCCTTCACAATGTCAACCCATCCCTTCACAATGTCAACCCTTCACAATGTCAACCCATCCCTTCATAATGTCAACCCATCATAATGTCAACCCATCCCTTCACAATGTCAACCCTTCATAATGTCAACCCATCCCTTCACAATGTCAACCCATCCCTTCACAATGTCAACTCTTCACAATGTCAACCCTTCACAATGTCAACTCTTCACAATGTCAACCCATCCCTTCATAATGTCAACCCATCCCTTCACAATGTCAACCCTTCACAATGTCAACCCATCACAATATCCCCATTCATAATGTCAACCCATCCCTTCACAATGTCAACCCATCCCTTCACAATGTCAACCCATCACAATGTCAACCCATCCCTTCATAATGTCAACCCTTCACAATGTCAACCCATTCACAATGTCAACCCATCCCTTCACAATGTCAACCCATCCCTTCACAATGTCAACCCATCAACCCTTCACAATGTCAACCCTTCCCTTCACAATGTCAACCCATCCCTTCATAATGTCAACCATCCTTCACAATGTCAACCCATCCCTTCACAATGTCAACCCATCCCTTCACAATGTCAACCCATCCCTAATGTCAACCCATCCCTTCACAATGTCAACCCTCCCTTCACAATGTCAACCCATCCCTTCACAATGTCAACCATCCCTTCATAATGTCAACCCATCCCTTCAAATGTCAACCCATCCCTTCACAATGTCAACCCATCCCTTCACAATGTCAACCCATCCCTTCATAATGTCAACCCATCCCTTCACAATGTCAACCCATCCCAACCCTTCACAATGTCAACCCTTCCCCATCATAATGTCAACCCCCTTCACAATGTCAACCCATCCCTTCACAATGTCAACCCATCCCTTCACAATGTCAACCCATCATAATGTCAACCCATCCCTTCACAATGTCAACCCATCCCTTCACAATGTCAATCCCTTCATAATGTCAACCCATCATAATGTCAACCCATCCCTTCACAATGTCAACCCTTCATAATGTCAACCCATCCCTTCACAATGTCAACCCATCCCTTCATAATGTCAACTCTTCACAATCCCTTCACAATGTCAACTCTTCACAATGTCAACCCTTCACAATGTCAACTCTTCATCCCCATCCCTTCATAATGTCAACCCATCCCTTCACAATGTCAACCCTTCACAATGTCAACCCATCACAATGTCAACCCTTCACAATCAACCCATCCCACAATGTCAACCCATCCCTTCACAATGTCAACCCTTCACAATGTCAACCCATCAACCCTTCACAATGTCAACCCATCCCTTCATAATGTCAACCCATCACAATGTCAACCCATCACAATGTCAACCCTTCACAATGTCAACCCATCCCTTCACAATGTCAACCCATCCCTTCACAATGTCAACCCATCACCATCCCTTCACAATGTCAACCCATCCCTTCACAATGTCAACCCATCCCTTCACAATGTCAACCCATCCCCTTCACAATGTCAACCCATCCCTTCATAATGTCAACCCATCCCTTCACAATGTCAACCCTTCAACCCCATCCCTTCACAATGTCAACCCATCCCTTCACAATGTCAACCCATCCCTTCACAATGTCAACCCATCCCTTCATAATGTCAACCCATCCCTTCATAATGTCAACCCATCCCTTCACAATGTCAACCCTTCACAATGTCAACCCATCCCTTCCCTTCATAATGTCAACCCATCCCTTCATGTCAACCCTTCACAATGTCAACCCATCCCTTCACAATCATAATGTCAACCCATCCCTTCACAATGTCAACCCTTCATCAACCTTTCACAATGTCAACCCATCCCTTCATAATGTCAACCCATCCCTTCACAATGTCAACCCTCACAATGTCCCCATCCCTTCACAATGTCAACCCATCCCTTCATAATGTCAACCCATCCCTTGTCAACCCATCAATGTCAACCCATCCCATCATAATGTCAACCCATCCCTTCATAATGTCAACCCATCCCTTCACAATGTCAACCCATCCCTTCACAATGTCAACCCATCCCTTCACAATGTCAACCCATCATAATGTCAACCCATCCCTTCACAATGTCAACCCATCCCTTCACAATGTCAACCCTTCATAATGTCAACCCATCCCATCACAATGTCAACCCATCATAATGTCAACCCATCCCTTCATGTCAACCCATCCCTTCATGTCAACCCATCCCATCATCATAATGTCAACCCATCCCTTCACAATGTCAACCCATCCCTTCACAATGTCAACCCATCCCTTCATAATGTCAACCCATCCCTTCAATGTCAACCCATCCCATCACAATGTCAACCCATCCCATCATAATGTCAACCCATCCCATCACAATGTCAACCCATCCCATCACAATGTCAACCCATTCACAATGTCAACCCATCCCTTCATAATGTCAACCCATCATAATGTCAACCCATCCCATCACAATGTCAACCCATCCCATCATAATGTCAACTCCCATCACAATGTCAACCCATCCCTTCACAATGTCAACCCATCCCTTCATAATGTCAATCATAATGTCAACCCATCCCATCACAATGTCAACCCATCCCTTCACAATGTCAACCCATCCCTTCACAATGTCAACCCATCATAATGTCAACCCATCCCATCACAATGTCAACCCATCCCATCATAATGTCAACCCATCCCTTCACAATGTCATTCACAATGTCAACCCATCCAACTTCCATCCCTTCACAATGTCAACCCTTCCCTTCAATGTCAACCCATCCCTTCATAATGTCAATGTCAACCCATCCCTTCATAATGTCAACCCTTCATAATGTCAACCCATCCCTTCACAATGTCAACCCATCCCTTCACAATGTCAACTCTTCATCCCCATCCCTTCACAATGTCAACTCTTCACAATGTCAACCCATCAACTCTTCACAATGTCAACCCATCCCTTCACAATGTCAACCCTTCATAATGTCAACCCATCCCTTCACAATGTCAACCCATCCCTTCACAATGTCAACCCATCCCTTCACAATGTCAATGTCAACCCATCCCTTCACAATGTCAACCCTTCCCATCACAATGTCACAAATGTCAACCCATCCCTCACAATGTCAACCCATCAATGTCAACCCATCCCTTCACAATGTCAACCCATCCCATCACAATGTCAACCCTTCATAATGTCAACCCATCATAATGTCAACCCATCCCATCACAATGTCAACCCATCCCATCACAATGTCAACCCATCCCTTCACAATGTCAACCCTCCCTCACAATGTCAACCCATCCCTTCACAATGTCAACCCATCCCTTAATGTCAACCCATCCATCATAATGTCAACCCATCCCTTCACAATGTCAACCCATCCCTTCATAATGTCAACCCTTTACAATGTCAACCATCCCATCACAATGTCAACCCATCCATCATAATGTCAACCCATCCCATCACAATGTCAACCCATCCCTTCACAATGTCAACCCCATCCCTTCACAATGTCAACCCATCCCTTCATGTCAATGTCAACCCTTCATAATGTCAACCCATCACAATGTCAACCCATCCCATCCAATGTCAACCCATCCCTTCACAATGTCAACCCATCCCTTCACAATGTCAACCCATCCCTTCACAATGTCAACCCATCAACCCATCCTTCACAATGTCAACCCTTCACAATGTCAACCCATCCCTTCACAATGTCAACCCATCCCTTCACAATGTCAACCCATCCCTTCACAATGTCAACCCTTCACAATGTCAACCCATCATAATGTCAACCCATCCCTTCATAATGTCAACCCATCCCTTCACAATGTCAACCCCATCCACATCCCCTTCATAATGTCAACCCATCCCAAATGTCAACACAATGTCAACCATCCCTTCACAATGTCAACCCTTCACAATGTCAACCTTCCCTTCACAATCCCCTTCACAATGTCAACTCTTCACAATGTCAACCCATCCCTTCATAATGTCAACCCATCATGTCAGCCCATCCCTTCACAATGTCAACCCTTCACAATGTCAACCCTTCCCTTCAATGTCAACCCATCCCTTCATAATGTCAACCCATCCCTTCACAATGTCAACCCATCATAATGTCAGCCCATCCCTTCACAATGTCCACCCATCCCTTCACAATGTCAACCCATCATAATGTCAACCCATCCCATCACAATGTCAACCCATCCCTTCATAATGTCAACCCATCCCTTCACAATGTCAGCCATCCCTTCACAATGTCAACCCTTCATAAATACATATTATCCCTTCACAATGTCAACCCTTCCCTTCACAATGTCAACCCATCCCTTCTGAAAGTAAGCCCTTCACAATGTCAACCCATCCCTTCACAATGTCAACCCATCCCTTCACAATGTCAACCCATCCCTTCACAATGTCAGCCCATCACCAATGTCAACCCACATCCCTTCTATCAATATCCCTTGCAATGTCAACCCATCATAATGTCAACCCATCCCTTCACAATGTCAACCCATCCCTTCACAATGTCAACCCATCCCTTCATAATGTCAACCCATCATAATGTCAACCCATCCCATCACAATGTCAACCCATCCCTTCACAATGTCAACCCATCCCTTCATAATGTCAACCCATCATAATGTCAACCCATCCCATCACAATGTCAACCCATCCCATCACAATGTCAACCCATCCCATCATAATGTCAACCCATCCCATCACAATGTCAACCCATCCCTTCACAATGTCAACCCATCCCTTCATAATGTCAACCCATCATAATGTCAACCCATCCCATCACAATGTCAACCCATCCCTTCACAATGTCAACCCATCCCTTCATAATGTCAACCCATCATAATGTCAACCCATCCCATCACAATGTCAACCCATCCCATCATAATGTCAACCCATCCCATCACAATGTCAACCCATCCCTTCACAATGTCAACCCATCCCTTCATAATGTCAACCCATCATAATGTCAACCCATCCCATCACAATGTCAACCCATCCCATCATAATGTCAACCCATCCCTTCATAATGTCAACCCATCCCTTCACAATGTCAACCCATCCCTTCACAATGTCAACCCATCCCTTCACAATGTCAACCCATCCCTACAATGTCAACCCATCCTTCACAATGTCAACTCCATCCCTTCACAATGTCAACCCATCCCTTCACAATGTCAACCCATCCCTTCATAATGTCAACCCATCATAATGTCAACCCATCCCTTCACAATGTCAACCCATCCCTTCACAATGTCAACCCATCCCTTCATAATGTCAACCCATCCCTTCACAATGTCAACCCATCCCTTCACAATGTCAACCCATCCCTTCATAATGTCAACCCATCCCTTCACAATGTCAACCCATCCCTTCACAATGTCAACCCATCCCTTCACAATGTCAACCCATCCCTTCATAATGTCAACCATCCTTCACAATGTCAACCCATCCCTTCAC
>NW_027035908.1:0-11994 GCF_034236695.1 Oncorhynchus nerka
GATCCCCAGCAACATCACCCCCTCTACAGTTAACACACACACCATTATCCACCTTCAGACACCCAGCAACATCACCCCCCTCTACAGTTAACACACACACACCATTATCTACCTTCAGATACCCAGCAACATCACCCCCTCTACAGTTAACACACACACACCATTATCCACCTTCTGATCCCCATCGAGGAGAGGAGTAAACTCTGTGTAATAGGTACACTCATCCATTCACCAATTAACAAGTTGACTCTGTCTCTGACAGGTAAACTCATCCATTCACCAATTAACAAGTTGACTCTGTCTCTGACAGGTAAACTCATCCATTCACCAAATAACAAGTTGACTCTGTCTCTGACAGGTACACTCATCCATTCACCAAATAACAAGTTGACTCTGTCTCTGACAGGTAGACTCATCCATTCACCAAATAACAAGTTGACTCTCTCTCTGACAGGTACACTCATCCATTCACCTATTAACAAGTTGACTCTGTCTCTGACAGGTAAACTCATCCATTCACCAAATAACAAGTTGACTCTGTCTCTGACAGGTAGACTCATCCATTCACCAAATAACAAGTTGACTCTGTCTCTGACAGGTACACTCATCCATTCACCTATTAACAAGTTGACTCTCTCTGACAGGTACACTCATCCATTCACCTATTAACAAGTTGACTCTCTCTCTGACAGGTAAACTCATCCATTCACCAATTAACAAGTTGACTCTCTCTGACAGGTAAACTCATCCATTCACCTATTAACAAGTTGACTCTGTCTCTGACAGGTAAACTCAACCATTCACCAAATAACAAGTTGACTCTCTCTCTGACAGGTAAACTCATCCATTCACCTATTAACAAGTTGACTCTCTCTCTGACAGGTAAACTCATCCATTCACCAATTAACAAGTTGACTCTCTCTGACAGGTAAACTCATCCATTCACCTATTAACAAGTTGACTCTCTCTCTGACAGGTACACTCATCCATTCACCTATTAACAAGTTGACTCTGTCTCTGACAGGTAGACTCATCCATTCACCAAATAACAAGTTGACTCTGTCTCTGACAGGTACACTCATCCATTCACCTATTAACAAGTTGACTCTCTCTGACAGGTACAGGTAAACTCATCCATTCACCTATTAACAAGTTGACTCTCTGACAGGTAAACTCATCCATTCACCTATTAACAAGTTGACTCTCTCTAACAGGTAAACTCATCCATTCACCTATTAACAAGTTGACTCTGTCTCTGACAGGTAAACTCATCCATTCACCTATTAACAAGTTGACTCTCTAACAGGTAAACTCATCCATTCACCTATTAACAAGTTGACTCTGTCTCTGACAGGTAACTCATCCATTCACCTATTAACAAGTTGACTCTCTCTCTAACAGGTAAACTCATCCATTCACCTATTAACAAGTTGACTCTGTCTCTGACAGGTAAACTCATCCATTCACCTATTAACAAGTTGACTCTCTAACAGGTAAACTCATCCATTCACCTATTAACACGTTGACTCTGTCTCTGACAGGTACACTCATCCATTCACCTATTAACAAGTTGACTCTCTCTGACAGGTAAACTCATCCATTCACCTATTAACAAGTTGACTCTGTCTCTGACAGGTAAACTCATCCATTCACCAATTAACAAGTTGACTCTCTCTCTCTGACAGGTAAACTCATCCATTCACCTATTAACAAGTTGACTCTCTCTCTGACAGGTAAACTCATCCATTCACCTATTAACAAGTTGACTCTCTCTGACAGGTAAACTCATCCATTCACCAATTAACAAGTTGACTCTCTCTCTGACAGGTAAACTCATCCATTCACCTATTAACAAGTTGACTCTCTCTCTGACAGGTAAACTCATCCATTCACCAATTAACAAGTTGACTCTGTCTCTAACAGGTAAACTCATCCATTCACCTATTAACAAGTTGACTCTGTCTCTAACAGGTAAAATCATCCATTCACCAATTAACAAGTTGACTCTCTCTGACAGGTAAACTCATCCATTCACCTATTAACAAGTTGACTCTGTCCAACATGTACACTCATCCATTCACCTATTAACAAGTTGACTCTCTCTAACAGGTAAACTCATCCATTCACCTATTAACAAGTTGACTCTCTCTAACAGGTAAACTCATCCATTCACCTATTAACAAGTTGACTCTGTCTCTAACAGGTAGATCATCCATTCACCTATTAACAAGTTGACTCTCTCTCTAACAGGTAAACTCATCCATTCACCTATTAACAAGTTGACTCTCTCTAACAGGTAAACTCATCCATTCACCTATTAACAAGTTGACTCTCTCTCTGACAGGTAAACTCATCCATTTACCTATTAACAAGTTGACTCTGTCTCTGACAGGTACACTCATCCATTCATCAAATAACAAGTTGACTCTCTGGCCCCTTTACCATGCTCTGGTCTCTCTGGTCCCTTTACCATGCTCTGGTCCCTTTACCATGCTCTGGTCCCTTTACCATGCTCTGGTCCCTTTAACATGCTCTGGTCCCTCTGGTCCCTTTACCATGCTCTGTCCCTTTACCATGCTCTGGTCCTCTGGTCCCTTTACCATGCTCTGGTCCCTTTAACATGCTCTGGTCCCTCTGGTCCTTTACCATGCTCTGGTCCCTCTGGCCCCTTTACCATGCTCTGGTCCTTTACTTCATGCTCTGGTCTCTCTGGTCCCTTTACCATGCTCTGGTCCTTTACCATGCTCTGGTCCCTTTACCATGCTCTGGTCTCTCTGGTCCTTTACCATGCTCTGGCCCTTTACCATGCTCTGGTCCCTCTGGTCCCTTTACCATGCTCTGGCCCCTTTACCATGCTCTGGTCCCTCTGGCCCCTTTACCATGCTCTGGTCCTCTGGTCCCTTTACCATGCTCTGGTCCCTTTAACATCCTCTGGTCCCTTTACCATGCTCTGGTCCCTTTACCATCCTCTGGTCCCTCTGGCCCCTTTACCATGCTCTTGTCCCTCTGGCCCCTTTACCATGCTCTGGTCCTTTACCATGCTCTGGTCCCTTTACCATGCTCTGGTCCCTTTACCATGCTCTGGTCCCTTTACCATGCTCTGGTCCCTCTGGTCCCTTTACCATGCTCTGGTCCCTCTGGTCCCTTTACCATGCTCTGGTCCTTTACCATGCTCTGTCCCTTTACCATGCTCTGGTCCCTCTGGTCCCTTTACCATGCTCTGGTCCTTTACCATGCTCTGGCCCCTTTACCATGCTCTGGTCCTTTAATATGCTCTGGTCCTTTACCATGCTCTGGCCCTTTACTATGCTCTGGACCCTCTGGTCCTTTACCATGCTCTGGTCCCTCTGGTCCCTTTACCATGCTCTGGTCCCTTTACCATGCTCTGGTCCCTCTGGTCCCTTTACCATGCTCTGGTCCCTCTGGTCCCTTTACCATGCTCTGGACCCTCTGGTCCCTTTACCATGCTCTGGTCCCTCTGGTCCCTTTACCATGCTCTGGTCCCTTTACCATGCTCTGGCCCCTTTACCATGCTCTGGTCCCTCTGGTCCCTTTACCATGCTCTGGTCCCTCTGGTCCCTTTACCATGCTCTGGTCCCTCTGGCCCCTTTACCATGCTCTGGTCCCTCTGGCCCCTTTACCATGCTCTGGTCCCTTTACCATGCTCTGTTCCCTTTACCATGCTCTGGTCCCTTTACCATGCTCTGGTCCCTTTACCATGCTCTGGTCCCTTTACCATGCTCTGGTCCCTCTGGTCCCTTTACCATGCTCTGGTCCCTCTGGTCCCTTTACCATGCTCTGGTCCCTTTACCATGCTCTGGTCCCTCTGGTATCTTTACCAATTTAGTGGTCATATTGTCCCTTTACAATACAGTAATTTAGTGGTGATATTATTGACTACTGTCTTCTATAGGGATTTAGTGGTGATATTGTCCATTTACAACACAGTAATTTAGTGGTGATATTGTCCCTTTACAACACAGTAATTTAGTGGTGATATTGTCCCTTTACAACACAGTAATTTAGTGGTGATATTGTCCCTTTACAACACAGTAATTTAGTGGTGATACTGTCCCTTTACAACACAGTAATTTAGTGGTGATGTTGTCCTATAAATAACACAGTAATTTAGTGGTGATATTGTCCCTTTACAACACAGTAATTTAGTGGTGATATTGTCCTTTACAACACAGTAATTTAGTGGTGATACTGTCCTCTTTTACAACACAGTAATTTAGTGGTGATATTGTCCCTTTACAATACAGTAATTTAGTGGTGATACTGTCCTTTACAACATGCAATTTAGTGGTGATATTGATTTTAATTGGGTGATGCTGTCCTTTACAACACAGTAATTTAGTGGTGATATTGATTTTAGTGGTGATATTGTCCTTTGCATAACACAGTAATTTAGTGGTGATATTGTCCTTTATAACACAGTAGTTTAGTGGTGATATTGTCCCTTTACAACCACCTTGATAATTTAGTGGGTGATGTTGTCCTTTACAGCACACCCGGTGGTGGTGATGTTGTCCCTTTACAACTTCCCCCAGTGATTTGGTGTTGATGTTGTCCTTTACACAACTGATAATTTTAATTGGTGATGTTGTCCTATAACAGCACAGCAGTTGGTAGATGATATTATCCTTACAACACAGTAATTTAGTGGTGATATGATTTACAAACACAGTAGTGGTGATATTGTCCTTTACAGCACAGTAATTTGGTGGTGATAACAATCACTGTACAAGTGAGATTTAGTGGTGATATTGTCCCTTTACAATACAGTAATTTAGTGGTGATACTGTCCCTTTACAACACAGTAATTTAGTGGTGATATTGTCCCTTTACAACACAGTAATTTAGTGGTGATATTGTCCCTTTACAACACAGTAATTTAGTGGTGATATTGTCCCTTTACAACACAGTAATTTAGTGGTGATATTGTCCCTTTACAACACAGTAATTTAGTGGTGATATTGTCCCTTTACAACACAGTAATTTAGTGGTGATATTGTCCCTTTACAACACAGTAATTTAGTGGTGATATTGTCCTATAACAACACAGTAATTTAGTGGTGATATTGTCCCTTTACAACACAGTAATTTAGTGGTGATATTGTCCCTTACAAACATAAAAATTAGTGGTGATACTGTCCCTTTACAACACAGAATAGTAATAGAATGGTCCCTTTACAATACAGTAATTTAGTGGTGATACTGTCCCTTTTACAACACAGTAATTTAGTGGTGATACTGTCCCTTTACAACACAGTAATTTAGTGGTGATATTGTCCTTAACAACACAGTAATTTAGTGGTGATATTGTCCTTACAACACAGTAATTTAGTGGTGATATTGTCCTTTACAACACAGTAATTTAGTGGTGATATTGTCCCTTTACAACACAGTAATTTAGTGGTGATATTGTCCTTTACAAATACAGTAATTTAGTGGTGATACTGTCCTTTACAACACAGTAATTTAGTGGTGATGTTGTCCCTTTACAACACAGTAATTTAGTGGTGATATTGTCCCCTTTACAACACAGTAATTTAGTGGGTGATATTGTCCCTTTACAACACAGTAATTTAGTGGTGATATTGTCCCTTTACAACACAGTAATTTAGTGGTGATATTGTCCCTTTACAACACAGTAATTTAGTGGTGATATTGTCCTTTACAACACAGTAATTTAGTGGTGATTGTCCTATAACAACACAGTAATTTAGTGGTGATATTGTCCTTTACAACACAGTAATTTAGTGGTGATATTGTCCTTTACAACACAGTAATTTAGTGGTGATATTGTCCCTTTACAACACAGTAATTTAGTGGTGATATTGTCCCTTTACAACACAGTAATTTAGTGGTGATATTGTCCCTTTACAACACAGTAATTTAGTGGTGATATTGTCCTTTACAACACAGTAATTTAGTGGTGATATTGTCCCTTTACAACACAGTAATTTAGTGGTGATATTGTCCTTTACAACACAGTAATTTAGTGGTGATATTGTCCCTTTACAACACAGTAATTTAGTGGTGATATTGTCCTTTACAACACAGTAATTTAGTGGTGATATTGTCCCTTTACAACACAGTAATTTAGTGGTGATATTGTCCTTTACAACACAGTAATTTAGTGGTGATATTGTCCCTTTACAACACAGTAATTTAGTGTCCTTTGATATTGTCCCTTTACAACACAGTAATTTAGTGGTGATATTGTCCCTTTACAACACAGTAATTTAGTGGTGATATTGTCCCTTAACAACACAGTAATTTAGTGGTGATATTGTCCCTTTACAACACAGTAATTTAGTGGTGATACTGTCCCTTTACAACACAGTAATTTAGTGGTGATATTGTCCTATAACAACACAGTAATTTAGTGGTGATATTGTCCACTTTACAACACAGTAATTTAGTGGTGATATTGTCCCTTTACAACACAGTAATTTAGTGGTGATATTGTCCCTTTACACAGTAATTTAGTGGTGATATTGTCCCTTTAGTAATTTAGTGGTGATATTGTCCCTTTACAACACAGTAATTTAGTGGTGATATTGTCCCTTTACAACACAGTAATTTAGTGGTGATATTGTCCCTTTACAACACAGTAATTTAGTGGTGATATTGTCCCTTTACAACACAGTAATTTAGTGGTGATATTGTCCCTTTACAACACAGTAATTTAGTGGTGATATTGTCCCTTTACAACACAGTAATTTAGTGGTGATATTGTCCCTTTACAACACAGTAATTTAGTGGTGATATTGTCCCTTTACAACACAGTAATTTAGTGGTGATACTGTCCCTTTACAACACAGTAATTTAGTGGTGATATTGTCCCTTTACAACACAGTAATTTAGTGGTGATATTGTCCCTGTCCAGTAATTTAGTGGTGATATTGTCCAATACAGTAATTTAGCACAAGTTTTTTTATCCTGAAATATGTACAGCATTTTTATTCAAGTGTATTCATTAACAAACTAAACAACATCCACATGATACAAACATGGTCCAGTAAACAGTCTGACAAACTAAACAACATCCATATGATGTAAACAGTCTGACAAACTAAACAACAGTCTGACAAACTTACAAAAACATCCACATGATGTAAACAGTCTGACAAACTAAACAACATCCACATGATATAAACAGTCTGACAAACTAAACAACATCCACATGATGTAAACAGTCTGACAAACTAAACAACAGTC
Source organism: Oncorhynchus nerka (assembly GCF_034236695.1). Taxonomy (NCBI): domain Eukaryota; kingdom Metazoa; phylum Chordata; class Actinopteri; order Salmoniformes; family Salmonidae; genus Oncorhynchus; species Oncorhynchus nerka. Next base: position 7,231 of record NW_027035908.1, read on the forward strand.
TGACAAACTAAACAACAGTCTGACAAACTAAACAAAACAGTCTGACAAACTAAACAACATCCACATGATGTAAACAGTCTGACAAACTAAACAACATCCACATGATACAAACAGTCTGACAAACTAAACAACAGTCTGACAAACTAAACAACAGTCTGACAAACTAAACAACAGTCTGACAAACTAAACAACAGTCTGACAAACTAAACAACAGTCTGACAAACTAAACAACATCCACATGATGTAAACAAGTCTGACAAACTAAACAACAGTCCACAATAAAAACAGTCTGACAAACTAAACAACAGTCTGACAAACTAAACAACAGTCTGACAAACTAAACAACATCCACATGATATAAACAGTCTGACAAACTAAACAACAGTCTGACAAACTAAACAACAGTCTGACAAACTAAACAACAGTCTGACAAACTAAACAACATCCACATGATACAAACAGTCTGACAAACTAAACAACAGTCTGACAAACTAAACAACAGTCTGACAAACTAAACAACAGTCTGACAAACTAAACAACATCCACATGATGTAAACAGTCTGACAAACTAAACAACATCCACATGATATAAACAGTCTGACAAACTAAACAACAGTCTGACAAACTAAACAACAGTCTGACAAACTAAACAACATCCACATGATGTAAACAGTCTGACAAACTAAACAGTCTGACAAACTAAACAACATCCACATGATACAAACAGTCTGACAAACTAAACAACAGTCTGACAAACTAACCAACAGTCTGACAAACTAAACAACATCCACATGATACAAACAGTCTGACAAACTAAACAACATCCACATGATGTAAACAGTCTGACAAACTAAACAACAGTCTGACAAACTAAACAACAGTCTGACAAACTAAACAACAGTCTGACAAACTAAACAACAGTCTGACAAACTAAACAACATCCACATGATATAAACAGTCTGACAAACTAAACAACATCCACATGATGTAAACAGTCTGACAAACTAAACAACAGTCTGACAAACTAAACAACATCCACATGATACAAACAGTCTGACAAACTAAACAACATCCACATGATGTAAACAGTCTGACAAACTAAACAACAGTCTGACAAACTAAACAACAGTCTGACAAACTAAACAACAGTCTGACAAACTAAACAACATCCACATGATGTAAACAGTCTGACAAACTAAACAACAGTCTGACAAACTAAACAACAGTCTGACAAACTAAACAACAGTCTGACAAACTAAACAACATCCACATGATGTAAACAGTCTGACAAACTAAACAACAGTCTGACAAACTAAACAACAGTCTGACAAACTAAACAACAGTCTGACAAAACTAAACATCCACAGTCTGACAAACTAAACAACATCCACATGATGTAAACAGTCTGACAAACTAAACAACATCCACATGATATAAACAGTCTGACAAACTAAACAACATCCACATGATGTAAACAGTCTGACAAACTAAACAACAGTCTTGACAAACTAAACAACAGTCTGACAAACTAAAAACAAACTAACATCCACATGATGTAAACAGTCTGACAAACTAAACAACAGTCTGACAAACTAAACAATCGATAAACAGTCTGACAAACTAAACAACAGTCTGACAAACTAAACAACAGTCTGACAAACTAAACAAACAGTCTGACAAACTAAACAACATCCACATGACAAACAGTCTGACAAACTAAACAACAGTCTGACAAACTAAACAACATCCACATGATGTAAACAGTCTGACTAAACAACAGTCTGACAAACTAAACAACAGTCTGACAAAACTAAAACAAACATCCACATGATGTAAACAGTCTGACAAACTAAAACAACAGTCTGACAACCAAACAACAGTCTGACAAACTAAACAACATCCACATGATATAAACAGTCTGACAAACTAAACAACAGTCTGACAAACAAACAACAGTCTGACAAACTAAAAACAACAGTCTGACAAACTAAACAACATCCACATGATGTAAACAGTCTGACAAACTAAACAACAGTCTGACAAACTAAACAACATCCACATGATATAAACAGTCTGACAAACTAAACAACAGTCTGACAAAACTAAACAACAGTCTGACAAACTAAAACAACAGTCTGACAAACTAAAACAACATCCACATGATACAAACAGTCTGACAAAACTAAACAAACAGTCTGACAAACTAAACAACAGTCTGACAAACTAAACAACATGCACATGATGTAAACAGTCTGACAAGCTAAACAACAGCTGGACAAACTAAACAACAGTCTGACAAACTAAACAACATGCACATGATGTAAACAGTCTGACAAACTAAACAACAGTCTGACAAACTAAAACAACAGTCTGACAAACTAAACAACAGTCTGACAAACTAAACAACATCTACATGATACAAACAGTCTGACAAACTAAACAACAGTCTGACAAACTAAACAACAGTCTGACAAACTGAAACAACATGCACATGATGTAAACAGTCTGACAAACTAAACAACAGTCTGACAAACTAAACAACATCCACATGATGTAAACAGTCTGACAAACCAAACAACAGTCTGACAAACTAAACAACATCCACATGATATAAAACAGTCTGACAAACTAAACAACAGTCTGACAAACTAAACAACAGTCTGACAAACTAAACAACAGTCGACAAACTAAACAACATCCACATGATGTAAACAGTCTGACAAACTAAACAACAGTCTGGACAAACTAAACAACATCCACATGATACAAACGGTCTGACAAACTAAACAACAGTCTGACAAACTAAACAACAGTCTGACAACTAAACAACAGTCTGACAAACTAAACAACAGTCTGACAAACTAAACAACATGCACATGATGTAAACAGTCTGACAAACTAAACAACAGTCTGACAAACTAAACAACAGTCTGACAAACTAAACAACATCCACATGATACAAACAGTCTGACAAACTAAACAACAGTCTGACAAACTAAACAACATCCACATGATATAAACAGTCTGACAAACTAAACAACAGTCTGACAAACTAAACAACATCCACATGATACAAACAGTCTGACAAACTAAACAACAGTCTGACAAACTAAACAACATCCACATGATACAAACAGTCTGACAAACTAAACAACAGTCTGACAAACTAAACAACAGTCTGACAAACTAAACAACAGTCTGACAAACTAACCAAACAAACAGGATGTAAACAGTCTGACACAACATACAATGTCAACATCTAAAACAACATGACAAACTAAACAACATGTAAACAGTCTGACAAACTAAACAACAACATCAACATCCATATGATGTAAACATGTCAACAGTCTGACAAACTAAAAACAACAGCTAAACAACAGTCTGACAAACTAAACAACAGTCTGACAAACTAAACAACAGTCTGACAAACTAAACAACAGTCTGACAAACTAAACAACATCCATATGATGTAAACAGTCTGACAAACTAAACAACAGTCTGACAAACTAAAAACATCCACATGAACAAACAGTCTGACAAACCAAACAGTCAAACTAAACAACAGTCTGACAAACTAAACAACATGCACATGAGTCTGACAACTAAACAACAGTCTGACAAACTAAACAACAGTCTGACAAACTAAAAAACATCCACATGATACAAACAGTCTGACAAACTAAAAACAACAGTCTGACAAACTAAACAACATCCACATGATATAAAACAGTCTGACAAACTAAACAACAGTCTGACAAACTAAACAACATCCACATGATACAAAACAGTCTGACAAACTAAAAAAACAACAGTCTGACAAACAACAACATCCACATGAACAAACAGTCTGACAAACTAAACAGTCTGACATGCACATGATGATACAAAAACAGTCTGACAAACTAAACAACAGTCTGACAACCAAACAACAGTCTGACAAACATCCACAAACAACAGTCTGACAAACTAAACAACATCCACATGATACAAACAGTCTGACAAAACTAAACAACAGTCTGACAAACTAAACAACATCAAACAACATGAGGCAAACAGTCTGACAAACTAAACAACAGTCTGACCAAACAACATCCACATGTAAACAACAAACAGTCTGACAAACTAAACAAAACTAAACAACAGTCTGACAAACTAAAACAACATCCACATGATACAAACAGTCTGACAAACTAAACAACATCCACATGTCAACAGTCTGACAAACTAAACAACAGTCTGACAAACTAAACAACAGTCTGACAAACTAAACAACATCCATAAACATGATGTAAACAGTCTGAGTCTAAACAACAGTCTGACAAAACTAAACAACAGTCATGATGTAAACAAACTAAACAACAGTCTGACAAACTAAAAAACAACAAATCCACATGATACAAACAGTCTGACAAACTAAACAACAGTCTGACAAACTAAACAACAACAGATGTCAAACAAAACATGGTCCAGTAAAAACAGTCTGACAAACTAAACAACAGTCTGACAAACTAAACAACATCCACATGATGTAAACAGTCTGACAAACTAAACAAACTGACAAACTAAAAACAGTCTGACAAACTAAACAACATCCACAACAGTCTGACAAACTAAACAACAGTCTGACAAACCAAAACAACATCCACATGATACAAACAGTCTGACAAACTAAAACAACAACATGATGTAAAACAGTCTGACAAACTAAACAACAGTCTGACAAACTAAACAACAGTCTGACAAACTAAACAACAGTCTGAC
>NW_027035909.1:0-11995 GCF_034236695.1 Oncorhynchus nerka
CTATTTAACCAGGTAGGCTAGTTGAGAACAAGTTCCTCATTTGAACAAGTTCTCATTTGCCTGGCCAAGATAAAGCATAGCAGTGTGAACAGACAACACAGAGTTACACATGGAATAAACAATTAATAAGTCAATAACACAGTAGAAAAAATGGGCAGTCTATATACAGTGTGTGCAAAAGGCATGAGGAGGTAGGCGAATAATAAAATTTTGCAGATTAACACTGGGGTGATAAATGATCAGATGGTCATGTACAGGTAGAGATATTGGTGTGCAAAAGAGCAGAAAAGTAAATAAATAAAAAAAACAGTATAAAAACAGTATGGGAATGAGGTAGGTGAAAATGGGTGGGCTATTTACCAATAGACTATGTACAGCTGCAGCGATCGGTTAGCTGCCCGGATAGCTGATGTTTCAGTTGGTGAGGGAGATAAAAGTCTCCAACTTCAGCGATTTTTTGCAGTCTGCTCCAGTCACAGGCAGCAGAGTACTGGAACGAAAGGCGGCCAAATGAGGTGTTGGCTTTAGGATGATCAGTGAGATACACCTGCTGGAGCGCGTGCTACGGATGGGTGTTGCCATCGTGACCAGTGAACTGAGATAAGGCGGAGCTTTACCTAGCATGGACTTGTAGATGACCTGAGCCAGTGGGTCTGGCGACGAATATGTAGCGAGGGCCAGCCGACTAGAGCATACAAGTCGCAGTGGTGGGTGGTATAAGGTGCTTTGGTGACAAAACGGATGGCACTATGATAGACTGCATCCAGTTTGCTGAGTAGAGTGTTGGAAGCCATTTTGTAGATGACATCGCCGAAATCGAGGATCGGTAGGATAGTCAGTTTTACTAGGGTAAGCTTGGCGGCGTGAGTGAAGGAGGCTTTGTTGCGGAATAGAAAGCCGACTCTTGATTTGATTTTCGATTGGAGATGTTTGATGTGAGTCTGAAGGAGAGTTTGCAGTCTAGCCAGACACCTAGGTACTTATAGATGTCCACATATTCAAGGTCGGAACCATCCAGGGTGGTGATGCTAGTCGGGCATGCGGGTGCAGGCAGCGATCGGTTGAAAAGCATGCATTTGGTTTTACTCGCGTTTAAGAGCAGTTGGAGGCCACGGAAGGAGTGCTGTATGGCATTGAAGCTCGTTTGGAGGTTAGATAGCACAGTGTCCAATGACGGGCCGAAAGTATATAGAATGGTGTCGTCTGCGTGAGAGGTGGATCAGGGAATCGCCCGCAGCAAGAGCAAACATCATTGATATATACAGAGAAAAGAGTCGCCCGAGAATTGAACCTGTGGCACCCCCATAGAGACTGCCAGAGGACCGGACAGCATGCCCTCCGATTTGACATACTGAACTCTGTCTGCAAAGTAATTGGTGAACCAGGCAAGGCAGTCATCCAAAAGCCAGGCTATTGAGTCTGCCGAGCAAGAATATGGTGATTAATGACAGAGTCGAAAGCCTTGGCGAGGTCGATGAAGACGGCTGCACAGTACTGTCAGGTGACCCACCATAACCCCATCACTCTACAACATGACAGACACCATCATGTCAGGTGATTCACCACAGCCCCGTGACTCTATAACATGACAGACACCATCATGTCAGGTGACCCACCATAACCCCGTGACTCTACAACATGACAGACACCATCATGTCAGGTGACCCACCATAACCCCGTGACTCTACAACATGACAGACACCATCATGTCAGGTGACCCACCACAGCCCCGTGACTCTACAACATGACAGACACCATCATGTCAGGTGACCCACCACAACCCCGTGACTCTACAACATGACAGACACCATCATGTCAGGTGACCCACCATAACCCCATCACTCTACAACATGACAGACACCATCATGTCAGGTGACCCACCATAACCCCATCACTCTACAACATGACAGACACCATCATGTCAGGTGATCCACCATAACCCCGTAACTCTACAACATGACAGACACCATCATGTCAGGTGACCCACCATAACCCTGTGACTCTACAACATGACAGACACCATCATGTCAGGTGATCCACCATAACCCCGTAACTCTACAACATGACAGACACCATCATGTCAGGTGATTCACCATAACCCTGTGACTCTACAACTTGACAGACACCATCATGTCAGGTGACCCACCATAACCCTGTGACTCTACAACATGACAGACACCGTCATGTCAGGTGACCCACCATAACCCCGTCACTCTACAACATGACAGACACCATGTCAGGTGATTCACCACAGACCCATGACTCTACAACATGACAGACACCATCATGTCAGGTGACCCACCATAACCCCGTGACTCTACAACATGACAGACACCATCATGTCAGGTGACCCACCATAACCCCGTGACTCTACAACATGACAGACACCATCATGTCAGGTGACCCACCATAGCCCCGTGACTCTACAACATGACAGACACCATCATGTCAGGTGATTCAGCCCCGTGGCTCTACAACATGACAGACACCATCATGTCAGGTGATTCAGCACCGTGGCTCTACAACATGACAGACACCATCATGTCAGGTGATTCAGCCCCGTGGCTCTACAACATGACAGACACCATCATGTCAGGTGATTCAGCCCCGTGGCTCTACAACATGACAGACACCATCATGTCAGGTGATTCAGCCCCGTGACTCTACAACATGACAGACACCATCATGTCAGGTGACCCACCATAACCCTGTGACTCTACAACATGACAGACACCATCATGTCAGGTGACCCACCATAACCCTGTGACTCTACAACATGACAGACACCATCATGTCAGGTGACCCACCACAGCCCCATGACTCTACAACATGACAGACACCATCATGTCAGGTGACCCACCATAACCCCGTGACTCTACAACATGACAGACACCAGGTGACCCACCACAGCCCCGTGGGTTTCACAACATGACAGACACCATCATGTCAGTGATTCAGCCCCGTGGCTCTGACAACATGACAGACACCATCATGTCAGGTGATTCAGCCCCGTGGCTCTTACAACATGACAGACACCATCATGTCAGGTGATCTAGCCCTCGTGGCTCTACAACATGACAGACACCATCATGTCAGGTGATTCAGCCCCGTGACTCTACAACATGACAGACACCATCATGTCAGGTGATCTACCACAGCCCCGTGACTCTACAACATGACAGACACCATCATGTCAGGTGACCCACCATAACCCCGTGACTCTACAACATGACAGACACCATCATGTCAGGTGACCCACCATAACCCCATCACTCTACAACATGACAGACACCATCATGTCAGGTGACCCACCATAACCCCGTGACTCTACAACATGACAGACACCATCATGTCAGGTGACCCACCATAACCCCGTGACTCTACAACATGACAGAAACCATCATGTCAGGTGATTCACCATAACCCCGTGACTACAACATGACAGACACCATCATGTCAGGTGACCCACCATAACCCCGTGACTCTACAACATGACAGACACCATCATGTCAGGTGACCCACCATAACCCCGTGACTCTACAACATGACAGACACCATCATGTCAGGTGACCCACCATAACCCCGTGACTCTACAACATGACAGACACCATCATGTCAGGTGACCCACCATAACCCCGTGACTCTACAACATGACAGACACCATCATGTCAGGTGACCCAACATAACCCCATCACTCCTACAACATGACAGACATTATCATGTCAGGTGACCTACCATAACCCTGTGACTCTACAACATGACAGACACCATCATGTCAGGTGACCCACCATAACCCCGTGACTCTACAACATGACAGACACCATCATGTCAGGTGACCCACCATAACCCCGTGACTCTACAACATGACAGACACCATCATGTCAGGTGATCCACCACAGCCCCGTGACTCTACAACATGACAGACACCATCATGTCAGGTGACCCACCATAACCCCGTGACTCTACAACATGACAGACACCATCATGTCAGGTGATCCACCACAGCCCCGTGACTCTACATTATATTCTCCTGGCTGATGATTTAGTAGAACAGTTTACATTATATTCTCCTGGCTGATGATTTAGTGGAACAGTTTACATTGTCATTTGAGACCAGTCATTTAGGATAGGGAGTAGTTGTTAGGGAGTTGTTGTTAGGGAGTTGAGCTGAGTGATGTCTCACACAGGGATTGTTTCAGACTGCTTCTGTGGATGGGGCTCCAATAGCTTTGATACACTCACTGTATTAACGTCTTTACTGTTACCCAACACGCTGCGTGGTCCTATTTTACTGTTACCCAACACGCTGCGTTGTCCTTATCTTTACTGTTACCCAACACGCTGCGTTGTCCTATCTTTACTGTCCTCAACACGCCGTTGTCCTATCTTTACTGTTACCCAACACGCTAGATAGACTGTTACCCAACAGCTACGTTGTCTCAGTTCATTGTTACCTAACACGGATGCGTTAATAGATTTTATTGTTCTTCCAACACGCTGCGTTGTCCTATCTTTACTGTTACCCAACACGCTGCTGTCCATATCTTTACTGTTACCTAACACGCTGTTGTCCTATTTTATTGTTACCCAAACACGCTGCGTTGTCCTATTTTATGTTACCAACACGCGCGTTGTCCTATCTTTACTGTTACCCAACACGCTGCGTTGTCCTATCTTTACTGTTACCCAACATGCTGCGTTGTAGATTTTTACTGTTACCCAACACGCTGCGTTGTCCTATTTTACTGTTACTTCAACACGCTCGCGCTATCCTATCTTTACTGTTACTTCAACACGCCATGTTAATAGATCTTTACTACCTAACACGCGCGTTGTCCTATCTTTACTGTTACCCAACACGCTGCGTTGTCCTATCTTTACTGTTACCCAACACGCTGCGTTGTCCTATCTTTACTGTTACCCAACACGCTGCGTTGTCCTATCTTTACTGTTACCCAACACGCTGCGTTAGTCCTATCTTTACTGTTACCCAACACGCTGCGTTGTCCTATCTTTACTGTTACCCAACACGCTGCGTTTCATTGTTACCCAACACGCTGTCATCTTTACTGTTACCCAACACGCTGCGTTGTCCTATCTTTACTGTTACCCAACACGCTGCGTTGTCCTATCTTTACTGTTACCCAACACGCTGCGTTGTCCTATCTTTACTGTTACCCAACACGCTGCGTTGTCCTATCTTTACTGTTACCCAACACGCTGCGTTGTCCTATCTTTACTGTTACCCAACACGCTGCGTTGTCCTATCTTTACTGTTACCCAACACGCTGCGTTGATCTATCTTTACTGTTACCCAACACGCTGCGTTGTCCTATCTTTACTGTTACCCAACACGCTGCGTTGTCCTATCTTTATCTGTTACCCAACACGCTGCGTTGTCCTATCTTTACTGTTACCCAACACGCTGCGTTGTCCTATCTTTACTGTTACCCAACACGCTGCGTTGATCTATCTTTACTGTTACCCAACACGCTGCGTTGTCCTATCTTTACTGTTACCCAACACGCTGCGTTAATAGATCTTTACTGTTACCCAACACGCTGCGTTGTCCTATCTTTACTGTTACCCAACACGCTGCGTTGATCCTATCTTTACTGTTACCCAACACGCTGCGTTGTCCTATCTTTACTGTTACCCAACACGCTGCGTTGTCCTATCTTTACTGTTACCCAACACGCCGTGTTGATCTATCTTTACTGTTACTCAACACGCTGCGTTGTCCTATCTTTACTGTTACCCAACACGCTGCGTTGATCTATCTTTACTGTTACCCAACACGCTGCGTTGTCCTATCTTTACTGTTACCCAACACGCTGCGTTGTCCTATCTTTACTGTTACCCAACACGCTGCGTTGTCCTATCTTTACTGTTACCCAACACGCTGCGTTGTCCTATCTTTACTGTTACCCAACACGCTGCGTTGTCCTATCTTTACTGTTACCCAACACGCTGCGTTGTCCTATCTTTACTGTTACCCAACACGCTGCGTTGTCCTATCTTTACTGTTACCCAACACGCTGCGTTGTCCTATCTTTACTGTTACCCAACACGCTGCGTTGTCCTATCTTTACTGTTACCCAACACGCTGCGTTAATAGATCTTTACTGTTACCCAACACGCTGCGTTGTCCTATCTTTACTGTTACCCAACACGCTGCGTTGATCTATCTTTACTGTTACCCAACACGCTGCGTTGTCCTATCTTTACTGTTACCCAACACGCTGCGTTGTCCTATCTTTACTGTTACCCAACACGCTATGCTATCTATCTTTACTGTTACTCAACACGCTGCGCTGATCTATTTACTGTTACCCAACACGCTGCGTTGATCAGATCTTTACTGTTACCCAACACGCTGCGTTGTCCTATCTTTACTGTTACCCAACACGCTGCGTTGATCCTATCTTTACTGTTACCCAACACGCTGCGTTGTCCTATCTTTACTGTTACCCAACACGCTAGCGTTGTCCTATCTTTACTGTTACCCAACACGCTGCGTTGTCCTATCTTTACTGTTACCCAACACGCTAGCGTTGTCCATTTTATGTTACACCAACACGCTATGCTAATAGATCTTTATTGTTACCCAACACGCTAAGCGTTGATCCTATCTTTACTGTTACCCAACACGCTGCGTTGTCCTATCTTTACTGTTACCCAACACGCTGCGTTGTCCTATCTTTACTGTTACCCAACACGCTGTGTTGATCCTATCTTTACTGTTACCCAACACGCGTTGATAGATCTTACTGTTACCCAACACGCTATGCGTTGTCCTATCTTTACTGTTACCCAACACGCTAAGTGCTTGATCCTATTCTTACTGTTACCCAACACGCTAGGCGTTGTCCTATCTTTACTGTTACCCAACACGCTGCTTGTCAGATCTTTACTGTTACCCAACACGCTGCGTTGTCCTATCTTTACTGTTACCCAACACGCTGCGTTGTCCTATCTTTACTGTTACCCAACACGCTGCGTTAGTCCGATCTTTACTGTTACCCAACACGCTGCGTTGTCCTATCTTTACTGTTACCCAACACGCTACGTTGTCCTATCTTTACTGTTACCCAACACGCTGCGCTGTCCTATCTTTACTGTTACCCAACACGCTGCGTTGTCCTATCTTTACTGTTACCCAACACGCTAGCGTTAGTCCTATCTTTACTGTTACCCAACACGCTGCGTTGATCCTATCTTTACTGTTACCCAACACGCTGCGTTGTCCTATCTTTACTGTTACCCAACACGCTGCGCACAGATCTTTACTGTTACCCAACACGCTGCGTTGTCCTATCTTTACTGTTACCCAACACGCTAGCGTTGATCCTATCTTTACTGTTACCCAACACGCTACGTTGTCCTATCTTTACTGTTACCCAACACGCTGCAGTTGTCCTATCTTTACTGTTACCCAACACGCTGGCGTTGATCCTATCTTTACTGTTACCTCAACACGCTAAGCGTTGATTCTATCTTTACTGTTACCCAACACGCCATGCTAATAGATCTTATTGTTACCCAACACGCTGACGTTGTCCTATCTTTACTGTTACCCAACACGCTAGTTGTCCTATTCTTATTGTTACCCAACACGCTGTGCGTTGTCCTATCTTTACTGTTACCCAACACGCTGTGCTGTCCTATCTTTACTGTTACCCAACACGCTATGCTTGATCCATCTTACTGTTACCCAACACGCTAGCCGTTGTCCTATCTTTACTGTTACCCAACACGCTGCGCTTATCCTATTCTTTACTAGTTACCCAACACGCTACGCGTTGTCCTATCTTTATTGTTACTCAACACGTTATGCTGTCCTATTTCGTTACCTAACACGCTATGCTTGTCCTATCTTTATTGTGTTACCTAACACGCTGCGTTGTCCTATCTTTACTGTTACCCAACACGCTGATGCTTGATGCCTTTCTTTGCTAGTCAATACTTACGCGCTGCGCATGTCCTATCTTTACTGTTACTCAACACGCTGCGTTGTCCTATCTTTACTGTTACCTAACACGCTATGCTATAGACTTTATTTGTTGTCACGCTGGCGCTGATCTATTTCTTTACTGTTACCCAACACGCTACGTTGTTCCAGACATCTTTACTGTTACCCAACAGCCGCGCTGATCTATTTTACTGTTACCCAACACGCTGCGTTAATAGATCTTTACTGTTACCCAACACGCTGCGTTGTCCTATCTTTACTGTTACCCAACACGCTGCGTTGTCCTATCTTTACTGTTACCCAACACGCGCTGGCGTTGTCCTATCTTTACTGTTACCCAACACGCTGCGTTGTCCTATCTTTACTGTTACCCAACACGCTATGCGTTAGATCCTATACTTTACTGTTACCCAACACGCTATGCTTGTCCTATCTTTACTGTTACCCAACACGCTGCGTTGTCCTATCTTTACTGTTACCCAACACGCTGGCGTTGTCCTATCTTTACTGTTACCCAACACGCTTGCGTTGTCCTATCTTTACTGTTACCCAACACGCTGCGTTGTCCTATCTTTACTGTTACCCAACACGCTGCGTTGTCCTATCTTTACTGTTACCCAACACGCTGCGTTGTCCTATCTTTACTGTTACCCAACACGCTATGCGTTGTCCTATCTTTACTGTTACCCAACACGCTGCGTTGTCCTATCTTTACTGTTACCCAACACGCTGCGTTGTCCTATCTTTACTGTTACCCAACACGCTGTGTTAATAGATCTTTACTTTTACCCAACACGCTGCGTTGTCCTATCTTTACTGTTACCCAACACGCTGCGTTGATCTATCTTTACTGTTACCCAACACGCTTGATAGTCCGATCTTTACTGTTACCCAACACGCTGTGTTGATCTATCTTTACTGTTACCCAACACGCTGCGTTGATCTATCTTTACTGTTACCAACACGCTGCGTTGTCCTATCTTTACTGTTACCCAACACGCTGCGTTGTCCTATCTTTACTGTTACCCAACACGCTGCGTTGTCCTATCTTTACTGTTACCCAACACGCTGCGTTGTCCTATCTTTACTGTTACCCAACACGCTGCGTTGTCCTATCTTTACTGTTACCCAACACGCTGCGTTGTCCTATCTTTACTGTTACCCAACACGCTGCGTTGTCCTATCTTTACTGTTACCCAACACGCTGCGTTGATCTATCTTTACTGTTACCCAACACGCTAGGTTAGATCCTATCTTTACTGTTCACTCTCCAACACGCTCGCTGTCCTATCTTACTGTTACTCAACACGCTGCGTTGTCCTATCTTACTGTTACCCAACACGCTGCGTTGTCCTATCTTTACTGTTACCCAACACGCTGCGTTGATCCTATCTTTACTGTTACCCAACACGCTGCGTTATCCTATCTTTACTGTTACCAACACGCTGCGTTGTCCTATCTTTACTGTTACCCAACACGCTGCGTTAATAGATCTTTACTGTTACCCAACACGCTGCGTTAATAGATCTTTAATGTTACCCAACATGCTGCGTTGTCCTATCTTTACTGTTACCCAACACGCTAGCGTTGTCTTATCTTTACTGTTACCCAACACGCTGCGCTATGTCCTATCTTTACTGTTACCCAACACGCTGGTTGATTTATCTTTACTGTTACCCAACACGCGTTGTCCTATCTTTACTGTTACCCAACACGCTGCGCTTGTCCTATCTTTACTGTTACCCAACACGCCTGCGTTGTCCTATCTTTACTGTTACCCAACACGCTGCGTTGTCCTATCTTTACTGTTACCCAACACGCTGCGTTAATAGATCTTTACTGTTACCCAACACGCTGCGTTGATCCTATCTTTACTGTTACCCAACACGCTGTGTTGATCCTATCTTTACTGTTACCCAACACGCTGCGTTGATCTATTACTGTTACCCAACACGCTACGTTGTCTATCTTTACTGTTGCCCAACACGTCGTGTGATTACTGTTACCCAACACGCTGCGTTGTCCTATCTTTACTGTTACCCAACACGCTGCATTGTCCTATCTTTACTGTTACCCAACACGCTGCATTGATCCTGATCTTTACTGTTACCCAACACGCTTGCTGCTATTTCGTACCTACCTGCTTGTCCTATCTTTACTGTTACCCAACACGCTGCGTTGATCCTATCTTTACTGTTACCCAACACGCTGCGTTGTCCTATCTTTACTGTTACCCAACACGCTGCGTTGATCCAGTCTTTACTGTTACCCAACACGCTGTGTTGATCTATCTTTACTGTTACCCAACACGCTGCGTTGTCCTATCTTTACTGTTACCCAACACGCTGCGTTATCCTATCTTTACTGTTACCCAACACACTGCGTTAATAGATCTTTACTGTTACCCAACACGCTGCGTTGATCTATCTTTACTGTTACCCAACACGCTGCGTTGATCTATCTTTACTGTTACCCAACACGCTGCGTTGATCTATCTTTACTGTTACCCAACACTACCTGCGTTAATAGATCTTTACTGTTACCCAACACTCTGCGCACAGATCTTTACTGTTACCCAACACGGCGTTATTAGATCTTTACTGTTACCCAACACGCTGCGTTAATCGATCTTTACTGTTACCCAACACGCTGTTCGGACAGTTTGAAGACAATATGCTAGTCCTTTTGGATGAAGGTGAGTCACCACAGCACGTTTGTCCAAGTAGAGTTCCTCAAGTTGAAATAACATCTACATCAATCAAGCAGACGTCAGAACAGAACTTCTCGGAGAGGTGTGTGTGTGTGTGTGTGTGAGTAAGAGACTAATTAAACCTTGTATGCTCCTCTTCTCCAACCGTTTTGTCCTCGCTGCCGATGAGTGGAGTGCTGTTCGGTCCTCCTTTGGTCTCCTCGTCTGTCCTGTAATTAAAATAGAACACTCTCGGGGACCTTATGGCTGTTTAATTGATGGGGGGAGTGAGTTAGGAGCAGAAGGCGTGGGGAAGACGTAGTGGCAGAGTGGCAGAGGGCCCTATCACCCCTACACAGAGCCCCTGCGTGCCAGCAAGCCAGCCGAATACAAAGTAGTTCCCCTTCCTCCCCAGTTCAATGTAAATAAAGAGGAAAATAGAATGTTTACAATTAATATCTGGAGCTCCTAGCAATGTAACTTTTTAGCCACAGCTAACCGTGTCTTTCAAACAGAGCAGAGACCGCTCTATATTAAATTTAGGCTCTTGTTTTTCTTTTCTTTTTTTCAGAACACTTTGTTTTTCCCAAGATTGTTTCTTCCTGATAGATAGTTGTGTTGCACTGATATTCTCCTGGACTGATGGTTATGAGGGCAATCTACGCAAAGAGGGGCGCAGTGTCCGCATTGTGGTCACAATCAACAGTGGCTCCAATAAGACCAAGGTAGCTATTGAGATATGGTGCCTAGAATCAACAGTGGCTCCAATAAGACCAAGGTAGCTAATGAGATATAGGTGCCTAGAATCAACAGTGGCTCCAATAAGACCAAGGAAGCTAATGAGATATGGTGCCTAGAATCAACAGTGGCTCCAATAAGACCAAGGAAGCTAATGAGATATAGGTGCCTAGAATCAACAGTGGCTCCAATAAGACCAAGGAAGCTAATGAGATATAGGTGCCTAGAATCAACAGTGGCTCCAATAAGACCAAGGAAGCTAATGAGATATAGGTGCCTAGAATCAACAGTGGCTCCAATAAGACCAAGGAAGCTAATGAGATATAGGTGCCTAGAATCAACAGTGGCTCCAATAAGACCAAGGAAGCTAATGAGATATAGGTGCCTAGAATCAACAGTGGCTCCAATAAGACCAAGGAAGCTAATGAGATATAGGTGCCTAGAATCAACAGTGGCTCCAATAAGACCAAGGAAGCTAATGAGATATAGGTGCCTAGAATCAACAGTGGCTCCAATAAGACCAAGGAAGCTAATGAGATATAGGTGCCTAGAATCAACAGTGGCTCCAATAAGACCAAGGAAGCTAATGAGATATA
>NW_027035910.1:0-11996 GCF_034236695.1 Oncorhynchus nerka
GACTGCAGGTGTATAGAGGTATGTGTGACTGTAGGTGGAGGTATAGAGGTATGTGACTGTAGGTGGAGAGTATGGGACTGGCAAGTGGAGGTAGAGGTATGTGACTGTAGGTGGAGTATGGGACTGTAGGTGGAGGTATGGAGGTATGGGACTGTAGGTGGAGGAGGGTATGTGACTGTAGGTGGAGGTATGGAGGTATGGGACTGTAGGTGGGGTATGGAGGTATGTGACTGTAGGTGGAGGTATGGAGGTATGTGACTGTAGGTGGAGGTATGGGGAGGTGGAGGTATGTGACTGTAGGTGGAGGTATGGAGGTATGGGACTGGAGGAGCGGGTATGGAGGTATGTGACTGTAGGTGGAGGTATGGGACTGTGACTGTGGAGGTATGGACTGTATGGAGGTATGGAGGTAGGGGACGGGTGGAGGTATGTGACTGTAGGTGGAGGTATGCGACTGTAGGTGGAGGTATAGAGGTATGTGACTGTAGGTGGAGGTATGGGGTATGTGACTGTAGGTGGAGGTATGTGACTGTAGGTGGAGGTATAGAGGTATAGGACTGTAGGAGGGGTATGGAGGTATGGGACTGTAGGTGGAGGTATGGGACTGTAGGAGGTGGAGGTATGTGACTGTAGGTGGAGGTATAGGAGGTATGGGACTGTAGGTGGTATGGAGGTATGGGACTGTAGGTAGAGGTATGGGACTGTAGGTGGAGGTATGTGACTGTAGGGCGGGTATGGAGGTATAGGACTGTAGGTGGAGGTATGTGACTGTAGGAGCGGGTAGGAGGTATGGGACTGTGGGTGGAGGTATGGGACTGTAGGAAGCGGGTATGGAGGTATGGGACTGTAGGTGGAGGTATGTGACTGTAGGGCGGGTATGAGGTATGTGACTGTAGGTGGAGGTATAGAGGTATGTGACTGTAGGTGGAGGTATAGAGGTATGGGACTGTAGGTGGAGGTAGAGAGGTATGGGACTGTAGGTGGAGGTATAGAGGTATGTGACTGTAGGTGGAGGTATAGAGGTATGTCACTGTAGGTGGAGGTATGTGACTGTAGGTGGAGGTATGTGACTGTAGGTGGAGGTATAGAGGTATGGGACTGTAGGTGGAGGTATGGGTATGTGACTGGAGGTGGACTGTATGGAGGTATGGGACTGTAGGTGGAGGTATAGAGGTATGTGACTGTAGGTGGAGGTATGTGACTGTAGGTGGTATGTGACTGTAGGTGGAGGTATGGGACTGTAGGTGGAGGTATGGGACTGTAGGTGGAGGTATGTGACTGTAGGTGGAGGTATGGGACTGTAGGTGGAGGTATGGGACTGTGAGGTGGAGGTATGGGACTGTAGGTGGAGGTATGTGACTGTAGGTGGAGGTATGTGACTGTAGGTGGAGGTATGGGACTGTAGGTGGAGGTATGTGACTGTAGGTGGAGGTATGGGACTGTAGGTGGAGGTATGGGATTGTAGGTGGAGGTATGGGACTGTAGGTGGAGGTATGGGACTGTAGGTGGAGGTATGTGACTGTAGGTGGAGGTATGTAGGACTGTAGGTGGAGGTATGGGACTGTAGGTGGAGGTATGGGACTGTAGGTGGAGGTATGTGACTGAGGTGGAGGTATGGGACTGTAGGTGGAGGTATGTGACTGTAGGTGGAGGTATGGGACTGTAGGTGGAGGTATGGGACTGTAGGTGGAGGTATGTGACTGTAGGTGGAGGTATGTGACTGTAGGTGGAGGTATGTGACTGTAGGTGGAGGTATGGGACTGTAGGTGGAGGTATGTGACTGTAGGTGGAGGTATGTGACTGTAGGTGGAGGTATGTGACTGTAGGTGGAGGTATGGGACTGTAGGTGGAGGTATGGGACTGTAGGTGGAGGTATTTGACTGTAGGTGGAGGTATGGGACTGTAGGTGGAGGTATGTGACTGTAGGTGGAGGTATGTGACTGTAGGTGGAGGTATGGGACTGGACTGTAGGTGGAGGTATGGGACTGTAGGTGGAGGTATAGAGGTATGGGACTGTAGGTGGAGGTATAGAGGTATGGGACTGTAGGTGGAGGTATAGAGGTATGGGACTGTAGGTGGAGGTATAGAGGTATGTGACTGTAGGTGGAGGTATAGAGGTATGGGACTGTAGGTGGAGGTATGGGACTGTAGGTGGAGGTATGGGACTGTAGGTGGAGGTATAGAGGTATGGGACTGTAGGTGGAGGTATAGAGGTATGTGACTGTAGGTGGAGGTATAGAGGTATGGGACTGTAGGTGGAGGTATGTGACTGTAGGTGGAGGTATGGAGGTATGTGACTGTAGGTGGAGGTATGGAGGTATGTGGTAGGTGGACTGTATGGAGGTATGTGACTGTAGGTGGAGGTATGGAGGTATGTGACTGTAGGTGGAGGTATGGAGGTATGGGACTGTAGGGTGGAGGTATGTGACTGTAGGTGGAGGTATGGAGGTATGTGACTGTAGGAGCGGGTGGAGGTATGGAGGTATGTGACTGTAGGAGGTAGAGGTATGTGACTGTAGGTGGAGGTATGTGACTGTAGGTGGAGGTATAGAGGTATGTGACTGTAGGTGGAGGTATGGAGGTATGTGACTGTAGGTGGAGGTATAGAGGTATGGGACTGTAGGAGGAGGTATGGAGGTATGGGACTGTAGGTGGAGGTATGGGACTGTAGGTGGAGGTATGGAGGTATGTGACTGTAGGTGGAGGTATGGGACTGTAGAGTGGAGGTATAGAGGTATGGGACTGTAGGAGGTGGAGGTATGGGACTGTAGGTGGAGGTATGTGACTGTAGGTGGGGTATGGAGGTATGGGACTGTAGGTGGAGGTATGTGACTGTAGGAGCGAGGTGGAGGTATGGGACTGTAGGTGGAGGTATGTGATGTGACTGTAGGTATGGAGGTATGGGACTGTAGGTGGAGGTATGTGACTGTAGGAGCGGGTATAGAGGTATGTGACTGTAGGTGGAGGTATAGGTATGTGACTGTAGGTGGAGGTGGAGTAGGTATATGGGACTGTAGGTGGAGGTATAGAGGTATGTGACTGTAGGTGGAGGTATAGAGGTATGTGACTGTAGGTGGAGGTATAGAGGTATGTGACTGTAGGTGGAGGTATGGGACTGTAGGTGGAGGTATGGGACTGTAGGTGGAGGTATGGGACTGTAGGGTATGGGACTGTAGGTGGAGGTATAGAGGTATGTGACTGTAGGTGGAGGTATAGAGGTATGGGACTGTAGGTGGAGGTATAGAGGTATGTGACTGTAGGTATGTGACTGTAGGTGGAGGTATGGGACTGTAGGTGGAGGTATGGAGGTATGTGACTGTAGGTGGAGGTATAGAGGTATGGGACTGTAGGTGGAGGTATAGAGGTATGTGACTGTAGGTGGAGGTATGTGACTGTAGGTGGAGGTATGGGACTGTAGGTGGAGGTATGGAGGTATGTGACTGTAGGTGGAGGTATAGAGGTATGTGACTGTAGGTGGAGGTATAGAGGTATGGGACTGTAGGTGGAGGTATAGAGGTATGGGACTGTAGGTGGAGGTATAGAGGTATGTGACTGTAGGTGGAGGTATGGAGGTATGGGACTGTAGGTGGAGGTATAGAGGTATGTGACTGTAGGAGCGGGTGGAGGTATGGGACTGTAGGTGGAGGTATAGAGGTATGGGACTGTAGGTGGAGGTATGGAGTAGGTATGTGACTGTAGGTGGAGGTATAGAGGTATGGGACTGTAGGTGGAGGTATAGAGGTATGGGACTGTAGGTGGAGGTATGGAGGTATGTGACTGTAGGTGGAGTATGGAGGTATGTGACTGTAGGTGGTATGGAGGTATGGGACTGTAGGTGGAGGTATAGAGGTATGGGACTGTAGGTGGAGGTATGGAGGTATGTGACTGTAGGTGGAGGTATGGGACTGCAGGTGGAGGTATAGAGGTATGGGACTGTAGGAGCAGGTATAGAGGTATGGGATTGTAGGTGGAGGTATAGAGGTATGGACTGTAGGTGGAGGTATGGAGGTATGTGACTGTAGGAGAGGTATGGAGGTATGGGACTGTAGGTGGAGGTATAGAGGTATGGGACTGTAGGTGGAGGTATGGAGGTATGTGACTGTAGGAGCGGGTATGGAGGTATGTGACTGTAGGTGGAGGTATGGAGGTATGTGACTGTAGGTGGAGGTATGGAGGTATGTGACTGTAGGTGGAGGTATGGAGGTATGGGACTGTAGGAGCGGGTATGGAGGTATGTGACTGTAGGTGGTATGGAGGTATGTGACTGTAGGAGACGGGTGGAGGTATGGAGGTATGTGACTGTAGGTGGAGGTATGTGACTGTAGGTGGAGGTATGGGACTGTAGGTGGAGGTATAGAGGTATGTGACTGTAGGTGGAGGTATGGAGGTATGTGACTGTAGGTGGAGGTATAGAGTATGTGACTGTAGGTGGAGGTATAGAGGTATGTGACTGTAGGAGGGGTATGGAGGTATGGGACTGTAGGTGGAGGTATGGGACTGTAGGTGGAGGTATGGAGGTATGTGACTGTAGGTGGTATAGAGGTATGTGACTGTAGGAGGCAAGGTATGGAGGTATGGGACTGTAGAGGTATAGGAGGTATGGGACTGTAGGTGGAGGTATGTGACTGTAGGAGAAGTATGGAGGTATGGGACTGTAGTGGGTGGAGGTATGTGACTGTAGGTGGAGGTATGGGACTGTAGGTGGAGGTATGTGACTGTAGGTGGTATGGAGGTATGGGACTGTAGGTGGAGGTATGTGACTGTAGGTGGAGGGTATAGAGGTATGTGACTGTAGGTGGAGGTATAGAGGTATGTGACTGTAGGTGGAGGTATAGAGGTATGGGACTGTAGGTGTATAGAGGTATGGGACTGTAGGTGGAGGTATAGAGGTATGGGACTGTAGGTGGAGGTATAGAGGTATGTGACTGTAGGTGGAGGTATAGAGGTATGGACTGTAGGTGGAGGTATGGGACTGTAGGTGGAGGTATGTGACTGTAGGTGGAGGTATAGAGGTATGGGACTGTAGGTGGAGGTATAGAGGTATGTGACTATAGGTGGAGGTATAGAGGTATGGGACTGTAGGTGGAGGTATAGAGGTATGTGACTGTAGGTGGAGGTATGTGACTGTAGGTGGAGGTATGTGACTGTAGGTGGAGGTATGGGACTGTAGGTGGAGGTATGGGACTGTAGGTGGAGGTATGTGACTGTAGGTGGAGGTATGGGACTGTAGGTGGAGGTATGGGACTGTAGGTGGAGGTATGGGACTGTAGGTGGAGGTATGTGACTGTAGGTGGAGGTATGTGACTGTAGGTGGAGGTATGGGACTGTAGGTGGAGGTATGTGACTGTAGGTGGAGGTATGGGACTGTAGGTGGAGGTATGGGATTGTAGGTGGAGGTATGTGACTGTAGGTGGAGGTATGGGACTGTAGGTGGAGGTATGTGACTGTAGGTGGAGGTATGGGACTGTAGGTGGAGGTATGGGACTGTAGGTGGAGGTATGGGACTGTAGGTGGAGGTATGTGACTGTAGGTGGAGGTATGGGACTGTAGGTGGAGGTATGTGACTGTAGGTGGAGGTATGGGACTGTAGGTGGAGGTATGGGACTGTAGGTGGAGGTATGTGACTGTAGGTGGAGGTATGTGACTGTAGGTGGAGGTATGTGACTGTAGGTGGAGGTATGGGACTGTAGGTGGAGGTATGTGACTGTAGGTGGAGGTATGTGACTGTAGGTGGAGGTATGTGACTGTAGGTGGAGGTATGGGACTGTAGGTGGAGGTATGTGACTGTAGGTGGAGGTATTTGACTGTAGGTGGAGGTATGGGACTGTAGGTGGAGGTATGTGACTGTAGGTGGAGGTATGTGACTGTAGGTGGAGGTATGGGACTGTACTGTAGGTGGAGGTATGGGACTGTAGGTGGAGGTATAGAGGTATGGGACTGTAGGTGGAGGTATGAGGTATGGGACTGTAGGTGGAGGTATAGAGGTATGGGACTGTAGTAGGAGGTACAGGTATGTGACAGTAGGTGGAGGTAGAGAGGTATGGGACTGTAGGTGGAGGTATGTGACTGTAGGTGGAGGTATGGGACTGTAGGTGGAGGTAGGTATGGGACTGTAGGTGGAGGAGGTATGTGACTGTAGGTGGAGGTATAGAGGTATGTGACTGTAGGTGGAGGTATGTGACTGTAGGTGGAGGTATGGAGGTATGTGACTGTAGGAGCGGGTATGGAGGTATGTGACTATAGGTGGAGGTAAGGAGGTATGTGACTGTAGGTGGAGGTATGGAGGTATGTGACTGTAGGTGGAGGTATGGAGGTATGGGACTGTAGGTGGGGTATGGAGGTATGTGACTGTAGGTGGAGGTATGGAGGTATGTGACTGTAGGAGCGGGTGGAGGTATGGAGGTATGTGACTGTAGGAGCGGGTGGAGGTATGTGACTGTAGGGGAGGTATGGACTGTAGGTGGAGGTATAGAGGTATGTGACTGTAGGTGGAGGTATGTGACTGTAGGTGGAGGTATAGAGGTATGTGACTGTAGGAGGTATGGAGGTATGGGACTGTAGGTGGAGGTATGGGACTGTAGGTGGAGGTATGGAGGTATGTGACTGTAGGAGCGGGTAAGGAGGTATGTGACTGTAGGGCGGGTATGGAGGTATGGGACTGTAGGAGCGGGTAAGGAGGTATGGGACTGTAGGTGGAGGTATGTGACTGTAGGTGGAGGCGGGTATGAGAGGTATGGGACTGTAGGTGGAGGTATGTGACTAGGAAGGAGGTATGGGACTGTAGGTGGAGGTATGTGACTGTAGGAGGTATGGAGGTATGGGACTGTAGGTGGAGGTATGTGACTGTAGGAGGAGGTATAGAGGTATGTGACTGTAGGTGGAGGTATAGAGGTATGTGACTGTAGGTGGAGGTATAGAGGTATGGGACTGTAGGTGGAGGTATAGAGGTATGGGACTGTAGGTGGAGGTATAGAGGTATGGGACTGTAGGTGGAGGTATAGAGGTATGTGACTGTAGGTGGAGGTATGGGACTGTAGGTGGAGGTATGGGACTGTAGGTGGAGGTATGGGACTGTAGGTATGGGACTGTAGGTGGAGGTATAGAGGTATGTGACTGTAGGTGGAGGTATAGAGGTATGGGACTGTAGGTGGAGGTATAGAGGTATGTGACTGTAGGTGGAGGTATGTGACTGTAGGTGGAGGTATGGGACTGTAGGTGGAGGTATGGGACTGTAGGTGGAGGTATGTGACTGTAGGTGGAGGTATGGGACTGTAGGTGGTGGTATGGGACTGTAGGTGGAGGTATGTGACTGTAGGTGGAGGTATGGGACTGTAGGTGGAGGTATGTGACTGTAGGTGGAGGTATGTGACTGTAGGTGGAGGTATGGGACTGTAGGTGGAGGTATGGGACTGTAGGTGGAGGTAGGTATGGACTGTAGGTGGAGGTATGGGACTGTAGGTGGAGGTATGTGACTGTAGGTGGAGGTATGGGACTGTAGGTGGAGGTATGGGACTGTAGGTGGAGGTATGTGACTGTAGGTGGAGGTATGGGACTGTAGGTGGAGGTATGTGACTGTAGGTGGAGGTATGGGACTGTAGGTGGAGGTATGTGACTGTAGGTGGAGGTATGTGACTGTAGGTGGAGGTATGGGACTGTAGGTGGAGGTATGTGACTGTAGGTGGAGGTATTTGACTGTACTGTGGAGGTATGGGACTGTAGGTGGAGGTATGTGACTGTAGGTGGAGGTATGGGACTGTAGGTGGAGGTATGGGACTGTACTGTAGGTGGAGGTATGGGACTGTAGGTGGAGGTATAGAGGTATGGGACTGTAGGTGGAGGTATAGAGGTATGGGACTGTAGGTGGAGGTAGAGAGGTATGGGACTGTAGTAGGAGGTACAGAGGTATGTGACAGTAGGTGGAGGTAGAGAGGTATGGGACTGTAGGTGGAGGTATGTGACTGTAGGTGGAGGTATGGGACTGTAGGTGGAGGTAGAGAGGTATGGGACTGTAGGTGGAGGTATAGAGGTATGTGACTGTAGGTGGAGGTATAGAGGTATGTGACTGTAGGTGGAGGTATGTGACTGTAGGTGGAGGTATAGAGGTATGGGACTGTAGGTGGAGGTATAGAGGTATGTGACTGTAGGTGGAGGTAGAGAGGTATGGGACTGTAGGTGGAGGTAGAGAGGTATGTGACTGTAGGTGGAGGTATAGAGGTATGTGACTGTAGGTGGAGGTATGTGACTGTAGGTGGAGGTAGAGAGGTATGGGACTGTAGGTGGAGGTATAGAGGTATGTGACTGTAGGTGGAGGTATAGAGGTATGTGACTGTAGGTGGAGGTATGGGACTGTAGGTGGAGGTATGGGACTGTAGGTGGAGGTATAGGACTGTAGGTGGAGGTATAGAGGTATGTGACTGTAGGTGGAGGTATGGGACTGTAGGTGGAGGTATGTGACTGTAGGTGGAGGTAGAGAGGTATGGGACTGTAGGTGGAGGTATAGAGGTATGTGACTGTAGGTGGAGGTATAGAGGTATGTGACTGTAGGTGGAGGTATGGGACTGTAGGTGGAGGTATGGGACTGTAGGTGGAGGTATGTGACTGTAGGTGGAGGTATGTGACTGTAGGTGGAGGTATGTGACTGTAGGTGGAGGTATGGGACTGTAGGTGGAGGTATGGGACTGTAGGTGGAGGTATGTGACTGTAGGTGGAGGTATGTGACTGTAGGTGGAGGTATGTGACTGTAGGTGGAGGTATGTGACTGTAGGTGGAGGTATGTGACTGTAGGTGGAGGTATGTGACTGTAGGAGCGGGTATGGAGGTATGTGACTGTAGGTGGAGGTATAGAGGTATGGGACTGTAGGTGGAGGTATAGAGGTATGGGACTGTAGGTGGAGGTATAGAGGTATGGGACTGTAGGTGGGGGTATAGGGGTATGGGACTGTAGGTGGAGGTATGGGACTGTAGGTGGAGGTATGGGACTGTAGGTGGAGGTATGTGACTGTAGGTGGAGGTATGGGACTGTAGGTGGAGGTATAGAGGTATGGGACTGTAGGTGGAGGTATGTGACTGTAGGTGGAGGTATGGGACTGTAGGTGGAGGTATAGAGGTATGTGACTGTAGATGGAGTTATGGGACTGTAGGTGGAGGTATGTGACTGTAGGTGGAGGTATGTGACTGTAGGTGGAGGTATGTGACTGTAGGTGGAGGTATGGGACTGTAGGTGGAGGTATAGAGGTATGTGACTGTAGGTGGAGGTATGTGACTGTAGGTGGAGGTATAGAGGTATGGGACTGTAGGTGGAGGTATAGAGGTATGTGACTGTAGGTGGAGGTATGGGACTGTAGGTGGAGGTATGTGACAGTAGGTGGAGGTATAGAGGTATGGGACTGTAGGTGGAGGTAAAGAGGTATGGGACTGTAGGTGGAGGTAAAGAGGTATGGGACTGTAGGTGGAGGTAAAGAGGTATGGGACTGTAGGTGGAGGTAAAGAGGTATGGGACTGTAGGTGGAGGTAAAGAGGTATGGGACTGTAGGTGGAGGTATAGAGGTATGTGACTGTAGGTGGAGGTATGGGACTGTAGGTGGAGGTAGAGAGGTATGTGACTGTAGGTGGAGGTATGGGACTGTAGGTGGAGGTAGAGAGGTATGGGACTGTAGGTGGAGGTATGGGACTGTAGGTGGAGGTAGAGAGGTATGGGACTGTAGGTGGAGGTATAGAGGTATGTGACTGTAGGTGGAGGTATAGAGGTATGTGACTGTAGGTGGAGGTATGGGACTGTAGGTGGAGGTAGAGAGGTATGTGACTGTAGGTGGAGGTATGGGACTGTAGGTGGAGGTAGAGAGGTATGGGACTGTAGGTGGAGGTATGGGACTGTAGGTGGAGGTAGAGAGGTATGGGACTGTAGGTGGAGGTATAGAGGTATGTGACTGTAGGTAGAGGTATGGGACTGTAGGTGGAGGTATGTGACTGTAGGTGGAGGTATGTGACTGTAGGTGGAGGTATGTGACTGTAGGTGGAGGTATGGGACTGTAGGTGGAGGTATGGGACTGTAGGTGGAGGTATGGGACTGTAGGTGGAGGTATGTGACTGTAGGTGGAGGTATGTGACTGTAGGTGGAGGTATAGAGGTATAGGACTGTAGGTGGAGGTATGGGACTGTAGGTGGAGGTATGTGACTGTAGGTGGAGGTATGTGACTGTAGGTGGAGGTATAGAGGTATGTGACTGTAGGTGGAGGTATGGGACTGTAGGTGGAGGTAGAGAGGTATGGGACTGTAGGTGGAGGTATGGGACTGTAGGTGGAGGTAGAGAGGTATGGGACTGTAGGTGGAGGTATAGAGGTATGTGACTGTAGGTGGAGGTATAGAGGTATGTGACTGTAGGTGGAGGTATGGGACTGTAGGTGGAGGTAGAGAGGTATGTGACTGTAGGTGGAGGTATGGGACTGTAGGTGGAGGTAGAGAGGTATGGGACTGTAGGTGGAGGTATGGGACTGTAGGTGGAGGTAGAGAGGTATGGGACTGTAGGTGGAGGTATAGAGGTATGTGACTGTAGGTAGAGGTATGGGACTGTAGGTGGAGGTATGGGACTGTAGGTGGAGGTATGTGACTGTAGGTGGAGGTATGTGACTGTAGGTGGAGGTATGTGACTGTAGGTAGAGGTATGGGACTGTAGGTGGAGGTATGGGACTGTAGGTGGAGGTATGGGACTGTAGGTGGAGGTATGTGACTGTAGGTGGAGGTATGTGACTGTAGGTGGAGGTATAGAGGTATAGGACTGTAGGTGGAGGTATGGGACTGTAGGTGGAGGTATGTGACTGTAGGTGGAGGTATGTGACTGTAGGTGGAGGTATAGAGGTATAGGACTGTAGGTGGAGGTATGGGACTGTAGGTGGAGGTATGGGACTGTAGGTGGAGGTATGGGACTGTAGGTGGAGGTAGAGAGGTATGGGACTGTAGGTGGAGGTATAGAGGTATGTGACTGTAGGTAGAGGTATGGGACTGTAGGTGGAGGTATGGGACTGTAGGTGGAGGTATGTGACTGTAGGTGGAGGTATGTGACTGTAGGTGGAGGTATGTGACTGTAGGTAGAGGTATGGGACTGTAGGTGGAGGTATGGGACTGTAGGTGGAGGTATGGGACTGTAGGTGGAGGTATGTGACTGTAGGTGGAGGTATGTGACTGTAGGTGGAGGTATAGAGGTATAGGACTGTAGGTGGAGGTATGGGACTGTAGGTGGAGGTATGTGACTGTAGGTGGAGGTATGTGACTGTAGGTGGAGGTATAGAGGTATAGGACTGTAGGTGGAGGTATGGGACTGTAGGTGGAGGTATGGGACTGTAGGTGGAGGTATGTGACTGTAGGTGGAGGTATGTGACTGTAGGTGGAGGTATAGAGGTATAGGACTGTAGGTGGAGGTATGGGACTGTAGGTGGAGGTATGTGACTGTAGGTGGAGGTATGTGACTGTAGGTGGAGGTATAGAGGTATAGGACTGTAGGTGGTATGGGACTGTAGGTGGAGGTATGTGACTGTAGGTGGAGGTATGTGACTGTAGGTGGAGGTATAGAGGTATAGGACTGTAGGTGGAGGTATGGGACTGTAGGTGGAGGTATGGGACTGTAGGTGGAGGTATGGGACTGTAGGTGGAGGTATAGAGGTATGGGACTGTAGGTGGAGGTATGGGACTGTAGGTGGAGGTATAGAGGTATGGGACTGTAGGTGGAGGTATGGGACTGTAGGTGGAGGTATGGGACTGTAGGTGGAGGTATAGAGGTATGGGACTGTAGGTGGAGGTATGGGACTGTAGGTGGAGGTATAGAGGTATGGGACTGTAGGTGGAGGTATGGGACTGTAGGTGGAGGTATGTGACTGTAGGTGGAGGTATAGAGGTATATGGGACTGTAGGTGGAGGTATGGGACTGTAGGTGGAGGTATGGGACTGTAGGTGGAGGTATGGGACTGTAGGTAGGTATGTGACTGTAAGGTGGAGGTATGTGA
>NW_027035911.1:0-11996 GCF_034236695.1 Oncorhynchus nerka
CGTAAGTAAGCATTTCACTGTAAGGTCTACTACACCTGTTGTATTTAGCATTTCACTGTAAGGTCTACTACACCTGTTGTATTCAGCATTTCACTGTAAGGTCTACTACACCTGTTGTATTCAGCATTTCACTGTAAGGTCTATTACACCTGTTGTATTCAGCATTTCACTGTAAGGTCTACTACACCTGTTGTATTCAGCATTTCACTGTAAGGTCTACTACACCTGTTGTATTTAGCATTTCACTGTAAGGTCTACTACACCTGTTGTATTCAGCATTTCACTGTAAGGTCTACTACACCTGTTGTATTCAGCATTTCACTGTAAGGTCTACTACACCTGTTGTATTCAGCATTTCACTGTAAGGTCTACTACACCTGTTGTATTCAGCATTTCACTGTGAGGTCTACTACACCTGTTGTATTCAGCATTTCACTGTAAGGTCTACTACACCTGTTGTATTCAGCATTTCACTGTAAGGTCTACTACACCTGTTGTATTCAGCATTTCACTGTAAGGTCTACTACACCTGTTGTATTCAGCATTTCACTGTAAGGTCTACTACACCTGTTGTATTCAGCATTTCACTGTAAGGTCTACTACACCTGTTGTATTCAGCATTTCACTGTAAGGTCTACTACACCTGTTGTATTCAGCATTTCACTGTAAGGTCTACTACACCTGTTGTATTCAGCATTTCACTGTAAGGTCTACTACACCTGTTGTATTCAGCATTTCACTGTAAGGTCTACTACACCTGTTGTATTCAGCATTTCACTGTATGGTCTACTACACCTGTTGTATTCAGCATTTCACTGTAAGGTCTACTACACCTGTTGTATTCAGCATTTCACTGTAAGGTCTACTACACCTGTTGTATTCAGCATTTCACTGTGAGGTCTACTACACCTGTTGTATTCAGCATTTCACTGTAAGGTCTACTACACCTGTTGTATTCAGCATTTCACTGTGAGGTCTACTACACCTGTTGTATTCAGCATTTCACTGTGAGGTCTACTACACCTGTTGTATTCAGCATTTCACTGTGAGGTCTACTACACCTGTTGTATTCAGCATTTCACTGTAAGGTCTACTACACCTGTTGTATTCCGCATTTCACTGTAAGGTCTACTACACCTGTTGTATTCAGCATTTCACTGTAAGGTCTAGTACACCTATTGTATTCTGCATTTCACTGTAAAGTCTACTGCACCTTTTTGTATTCAGCATTTGCTGCAAGGTCTACTACACCTGTTGTATTCAGCATTTCACTGTGAGGTCTACTACACACCTTGTATTCAGCATTTTCACTGTGAGTCTACTACACCCTGTTGTATTCAGCATTTTCACTGTAAGGTCTATTACCTATTGTATTCAGCATTTCACTGTAAGGTCTACTACACCTGTTGTATTCAGCATTTCACTGTAAGGTCTATTACACCTGTTGTATTCAGCATTTTCACTGTAAGGTCTACTACACCTGTTGTATTCCCATTTCACTGTAAGGTCTACTACACCTGTTGTATTCAGCATTTCACTGTAAGGTCTACTACACCTGTTTGTATTCAGCATTTCACTGTGAGGTCTACTACACCTGTTGTATTCAGCATTTCCACTGTGAGTCTACTTACACCTGTTGTATTCAGCATTTCACTGTGAGGTCTACTACACTGCTGTATTCAGCATTTCACTGTGTAAGGTCTACTACACTCTGTTGTATCTGTGCATTTCACTGTAAGGTCTACTACACCTGTTGTATCAGCATTTCACTGTAAAGGTCTACTACACCTGTTGTATTCAGCATTTCACTGTATGGTCTACTACACCTGTTGTATTCGGCATTTCACTGTGAGTCTACTAGCACCTGTTGTATTCAGCATTTCTGTAAGTCTACTACACCTGTTGTATTCATTTCACTGTAAGGTCTACTACACCTGTTGTATTCAGCATTTCACTGTAAAAAGTCTACTACACCTGTTGTATTCAGCATTTCACTGTGAGTCTACTGCACCTGTTGTATTCATCATTTCACTGTGAGTCTACTACACCTGTTGTATCTACATTTCACTGTGTGAGGTCTACCACACCCTGTTGTATTCAGCATTTCACTGTAAGGTCTATTACACCTGTTGTATTCAGCATTTCACTGCAAGGTCTACTACACCTGTTGTATTCAGCATTTCACTGTGTTGTCTATTACACCTGTTGTATTCAGCATTTCACTGTAAGGTCTACTACCTGTTGTATTCAGCATTTCACTGTATGGTCTACTACACCTGTTGTATTCAGCATTTCACTGTAAGGTCTACTGCACCTGTTGTCTTTCACTGTAAGGTCTACTACACCTGTTGTATTCAGCATTTCACTGTGAGGTCTACTACACCTGTTGTATTCAGCATTTCACTGTAAAGGTCTACTACACCTGTTGTATTCAGCATTTCACTGTGTGAGGTCTACTACACCTGTTGTATTGCATTTCACTGTGAGGTCTACTACACCTGTTGTATTCAGCATTTCACTGTGAGGTCTACTACACCTATTTGTATTCAGCATTTCACTGCTAAGGTCTACTACCTGTTGTATTCCGCATTTCACTGCTTGAGTCTACTACACCTGTTGTATTCAGCATTTCACTGTGAGTCTAGTACACCTATTGTATTCTGCATTTTCACTGTAAGGAGTCTACACCTTTTGTATTCAGCATTCACTGCAAGGTCTCTACTACCTGTTGTATTCAGCATTTCACTGTGAGTCTACACCTGTTGTATTCAGCATTTCCTGTGAGAGTCTACTACACCTGTGTATTCAGCATTTCACTGTAAGGTCTATTACACCTGTTGTATTCAGCATTTCACTGTAAGGTCTACTACACCTGTTGTATTCAGCATTTCACTGTAAGGTCTATTACACCTGTTGTATTCAGCATTTCACTGTAAGGTCTACTACACCTGTTGTATTCCGCATTTCACTGTAAGGTCTACTACACCTGTTGTATTCAGCATTTCACTGTAAGGTCTACTACACCTGTTGTATTCAGCATTTCACTGTGAGGTCTACTACACCTGTTGTATTCAGCATTTCACTGTGAGGTCTACTACACCTGTTGTATTCAGCATTTCACTGTGAGGTCTACTACACCTGTTGTATTCAGCATTTCACTGTAAGGTCTACTACACCTGTTGTATTCAGCATTTCACTGTAAGGTCTACTACACCTGTTGTATTCAGCATTTCACTGTAAGGTCTACTACACCTGTTGTATTCAGCATTTCACTGTATGGTCTACTACACCTGTTGTATTCGGCATTTCACTGTGAGGTCTACTACACCTGTTGTATTCAGCATTTCACTGTAAGGTCTACTACACCTGTTGTATTCAGCATTTCACTGTAAGGTCTACTACACCTGTTGTATTCAGCATTTCACTGTAAGGTCTACTACACCTGTTGTATTCAGCATTTCACTGAGATCTACTACACCTGTTGTATTCAGCATTTCACTGTGAGGTCTACTACACCTGTTGTATTCAGCATTTCACTGTGAGGTCTACTACACCTGTTGTATTCAGCATTTCACTGTAAGGTCTATTACACCTGTTGTATTCAGCATTTCACTGTAAGGTCTACTACACCTGTTGTATTCAGCATTTCACTGTAAGGTCTATTACACCTGTTGTATTCAGCATTTCACTGTAAGGTCTACTACACCTGTTGTATTCAGCATTTCACTGTAAGGTCTATTACACCTGTTGTATTCAGCATTTCACTGTGAGGTCTACTACACCTGTTGTATTCAGCATTTCACTGTAAGGTCTACTACACCTGTTGTATTCAGCATTTCACTGTAAGGTCTACTACACCTGTTGTATTCAGCATTTCACTGTAAGGTCTACTACACCTGTTGTATTCAGTATTTCACTGTAAGGTCTACTACACCTGTTGTATTCAGCATTTCACTGTAAGGTCTACTACACCTGTTGTATTCAGCATTTCACTGTAAGGTCTACTACACCTGTTGTATTCAGCATTTCACTGTAAGGTCTACTACACCTGTTGTATTCAGCATTTCACTGTAAGGTCTACTACACCTGTTGTATTCAGTATTTCACTGTAAGGTCTACTACACCTGTTGTATTCAGCATTTCACTGTAAGGTCTACTACACCTGTTGTATTCAGCATTTCACTGTGAGGTCTACTACACCTGTTGTATTCAGCATTTCACTGTGAGGTCTACTACACCTGTTGTATTCAGCATTTCACTGTAAGGTCTACTACACCTGTTGTATTCAGCATTTCACTGTGAGGTCTACTACACCTGTTGTATTCAGCATTTCACTGTGAGGTCTACTACACCTGTTGTATTCAGCATTTCACTGTAAGGTCTACTACACCTGTTGTATTCAGCATTTCACTGTGAGGTCTACTACACCTGTTGTATTCAGCATTTCACTGTAAGGTCTACTACACCTGTTGTATTCACCATTTCACTGTAAGGTCTACCTACACCTGTTGTATTCGGCATTTCACTGTAAGGTCTACTACACCTGTTGTATTCAGCATTTCACTGTGAGGTCTACTACACCTGTTGTATTCAGCATTTCACTGTGAGGTCTACTACACCTGTTGTATTCAGCATTTCACTGTGAGGTCTACTACACCTGTTGTATTCGGCATTTCACTGTAAGGTCTACTACACCTGTTGTATTCAGCATTTCACTGTGAGTACTACTACACCTGTTGTATTCGCTGCATTTCACTGTGAGGTCTACTACACCTGTTGTATTCAGCATTTCACTGTGAGGTCTATTACACCTGTTGTATTCGGCATTTCACTGTAAGGTCTACTACACCTGTTGTATTCAGCATTTCACTGTAAGGTCTACTACACCTGTTGTATTCAGCATTTCACTGTCAGGTCTACTACACCTGTTGTATTCAGCATTTCACTGTAAGGTCTACTACACCTGTTGTATTCAGCATTTCACTGTGAGGTCTACTACACCTGTTGTATTCAGCATTTCACTGTAAGGTCTACTACACCTGTTGTATTCAGCATTTCACTGTAAGGTCTACTACACCTGTTGTATTCAGCATTTCACTGTGAGGTCTACTACACCTGTTGTATTCAGCATTTCACTGTAAAGGTCTACTACACCTGTTGTATTCAGCATTTCACTGTGAGGTCTACTACACCTGTTGTATTGCATTTCACTGTGAGGTCTACTACACCTGTTGTATTCGGTACTTCACTGTGAGGTCTACTACACCTGTTGTATTCAGCATTTCACTGTAAGGTCTATTACACCTGTTGTATTCAGCATTTCACTGTAAGGTCTACTACACACTGTTGTATTCAGCATTTCACTGTAAGGTCTACTACACCTGTTGTATTCAGCATTTCACTGTGGGGTCTACTACACCTGTTGTATTCAGCATTTCACTGTAAGGTCTACTACACCTGTTGTATTCAGCATTTCACTGTAAGGTCTACTACACCTGTTGTATTCAGCATTTCACTGTGAGGTCTACTACACCTGTTGTATTCAGCATTTCACTGTAAGGTCTACTACACTGTTGTATTCAGCATTTCACTGTAAGGTCTACTACACCTGTTGTATTCAGTATTTCACTGTGTGAGGTCTACTACACCTGTTGTATTCAGCATTTCACTGTAAGGTCTACTACACCTGTTGTATTCAGCATTTCACTGTGAGGTCTACTACACCTGTTGTATTCACCATTTCACTGTAAGGTCTACCTACACCTGTTGTATTCAGCATTTCACTGTAAGGTCTACTACACCTGTTGTATTCAGCATTTCACTGTGAGGTCTACTACACCTGTTGTATTCAGCATTTCACTGTAAGGTCTACTACACCTGTTGTATTCGGCATTTCACTGTGAGGTCTACTACACCTGTTGTATTCAGCATTTCACTGTGAGGTCTACTACACCTGTTGTATTCAGCATTTCACTGTAAGGTCTACTACACCTGTTGTATTCAGCATTTCACTGTGAGGTCTACTACACCTGTTGTATTCGGCATTTCACTGTGAGGTCTACTACACCTGTTGTATTCAGCATTTCACTGTGAGGTCTACTACACCTGTTGTATTCAGCATTTCACTGTGAGGTCTACTACACCTGTTGTATTCAGCATTTCACTGTGAGGTCTACTACACCTGTTGTATTCGGCATTTCACTGTGAGGTCTACTACACCTGTTGTATTCAGCATTTCACTGTAAGGTCTACTACACCTGTTGTATTCAGCATTTCACTGAGATCTACTACACCTGTTGTATTCAGCATTTCACTGAGATCTACTACACCTGTTGTATTCAGCATTTCACTGAGATCTACTACACTCAGTTGTCAGCATTTTCACTGAGATCTACTACTGTTGTATTCAGCATTTCACTGTGAGGTCTACACCTGTTGTATCTCGCGTTTCACTGTAAGGTCTACTACACCTGTTGTATTCAGCATTTCACTGTGAGGTCTACTTACACCTGTTGTATCTGTGCACTTCACTGTAAGGTCACACTACACCTGTTGCATTCAGCATTTCACTGTGGGTCTACTACACCTGCTGTATTCAGCATTTCACTGTGAGGTCTACTACACCTGTTGTATTCGCATTTCACTGTGAGGTCTACTACACCTGCTGTATTCAGCATTTCACTGTAAGGTCTACTACACCTGTTGTATTCGGCATTTCCACTGTAAGGTCTACTACACCTGTTGTATTCAGCATTTCACTGTAAGGTCTACTACACCTGTTGTATTCAGCATTTCACTGAGATCTACTACACCTGTTGTATTCAGCATTTCACTGAGATCTACTACACCTGTTGTATTCAGCATTTCACTGAGATCTACTACACCTGTTGTATTCAGCATTTCACTGAGATCTACTACACCTGTTGTATTCAGCATTTCACTGTGAGGTCTACTACACCTGTTGTATTCAGCATTTCACTGTAAGGTCTACTACACCTGTTGTATTCAGCATTTCACTGAGATCTACTACACCTGTTGTATTCAGCATTTCACTGAGATCTACTACACCTGTTGTATTCTGTGCATTTCACTGAGGTCTACTACACCTGCTGTATTCAGCATTTCACTGTATGGTCTACTACACCTGGTTGTATTCAGCATTTCACTGCAAGGTCTACTACACCTGTTGTATTCAGCATTTCACTGTAAGGTCTATTACACCTGTTGTATTCAGTGCATTTCACTGTAAGGTCTACTACACCTGTTGTATTCAGCATTTCACTGTAAGGTCTATTACACCTGTTGTATTCAGCATTTCACTGTAAGGTCTACTACACCTGTTGTATTCAGCATTTCACTGTAAGGTCTACTACACCTGTTGTATTCAGCATTTCACTGTAAGGTCTACTACACCTGTTGTATTCAGCATTTCACTGTAAGGTCTACTACACCTGTTGTATTCAGTATTTCACTGTAAGGTCTACTACACCTGTTGTATTCAGCATTTCACTGTAAGGTCTACTACACCTGTTGTATTCAGCATTTCACTGTGAGGTCTACTACACCTGTTGTATTCAACATTTCACTGTGAGGCTACATACACCTGCTGTATTCAGCATTTCACTGTATGGTCTACTACACCTGTTGTATTCGGCATTTCACTGTGAGGTCTACTACACCTGTTGTATTCGGCATTTCACTGTGAGGTCTACTACACCTGTTGTATTCAGCATTTCACTGTAAGGTCTACTACACCTGTTGTATTCGGCATTTCACTGTGAGGTCTACTACACCTGTTGTATTCAGCATTTGACTGTAAGGTCTACTACACCTGTATTCAGCATTTCACTGTAAGGTCTACTACACCTGTTGTATTCGGCATTTCACTGTGAGGTCTACTTTCACACCTGCTGTATTCAGCATTTCACTGTGAGGTCTACTACACCTGTTGTATTCGCATTTCACTGTGAGGTCTACTACACCTGTTGTATTCAGCATTTCACTGTGAGGTCTACTTACACTGCTGTATTCGCATTTCACTGTAAGGTCTACTACACCTGTTGTATTCGGCATTTCACTGTGAGGTCTACTACACCTGTTGTATTCAGCATTTCACTGTGAGGTCTACTACACCTGTTGTATTCTGCATTTCACTGTGAGGTCTACTACACCTGTTGTATTCGGCATTTCACTGTGAGGTCTACTACACCTGTTGTATTCAGCATTTCACTGTGAGGTCTACTACACCTGTTGTATTCGGCATTTCACTGTGAGGTCTACTACACCTGTTGTATTCGGCATTTCACTGTGAGGTCTACTACACCTGTTGTATTCTACTCACTGTGAGGTCTACTACACCTGTTGTATTCCGGCATTTCACTGTGAGGTCTACTACACCTGTTGTATTCGGCATTTCACTGTGAGGTCTACTACACCTGTTGTATTCGGCATTTCACTGTGAGGTCTACTACACCTGTTGTATTCAGCATTTCACTGTGAGGTCTACTACACCTGTTGTATTCAGCATTTCACTGTGAGGTCTACTACACCTGTTGTATTCAGCATTTCACTGTAAGGTCTATTACACCTGTTGTATTCAGCATTTCACTGTAAGGTCTATTACACCTGTTGTATTCAGCATTTCACTGTAAGGTCTACTACACCTGTTGTATTCAGCATTTCACTGTAAGGTCTATTACACCTGTTGTATTCAGCATTTCACTGTAAGGTCTACTACACCTGTTGTATTCAGCATTTCACTGTAAGGTCTACTACACCTGTTGTATTCAGCATTTCACTGTAAGGTCTACTACACCTGCTGTGGCTCAGCATTTCACTGTAAGGTCTACTACACCTGTTGTATTCAGTATTTCACTGCAAGGTCTACTACACCTGCTGTATTCAGCATTTCACTGTAAGGCATACTACACCTGTTGTATTCAGCATTTCACTGTGAGGTCTACTACACCTGTTGTATTCGGCATTTCACTGTGAGGTCTACTACACCTGTTGTATTCATTTCACTGTGAGAGTCTACTACACCTGCTGTATTCGGCATTTCACTGTGAGGTCTACTACACCTGTTGTATTCAGCATTTCACTGTGAGGTCTACTACACCTGTTGTATTCGGCATTTCACTGTGAGGTCTACTACACCTGTTGTATTCAGCATTTCACTGTAAGGTCTACTACACCTGTTGTATTCAGCATTTCACTGAGATCTACTACACCTGTTGTATTCAGCATTTCACTGAGATCTACTACACCTGTTGTATTCAGCATTTCACTGAGATCTACTACACCTGTTGTATTCAGCATTTCACTGTGAGGTCTACTACACCTGTTGTATTCGGCGTATGTAACTAATAACATTTGATTTGATGGTAATATTCTCAGAAGAGTCCTGAATTTAGTGTCTCTTTTCTCAATATGGAAATCTCCCCAAGTCATGCCTTACAGGCAGGGGTTTTGGGGCATTTCTGTCCACACCAAAATACCCTTACAAAATTCCAGGTGTAAATGCGCTTCTTTATCCCATTATGTTTATTTGAAGTTGTAAAGCCCCCCCCACACACATTTCACTGCCATACCAGAGTTACGACAAATCATTAAAGCTACATTTTAATTGGCGGGTTCCATTTATACTGGATCCTTTAAATTTGCAAAATATACTCAGCGTGCTTTATCTGCTTTAGAGACTTTATGGCCATGTTAAACAGCCCAGATTAGGTCATTATTAGCGGTGGTTGGGATTGCTGCGTGCATGTTGTCCGCCCACACCAGCAGTCATGAGTCATGCCCTCAGTATAAATGACATGTGACTCCTTCCTCTTATGCACTCTGGACATAAGCAGTAGATCTCGCACGACCGTCGGGCACTAATGGTCTGGGTACTCAGGGCCCTATTGTTCCTCTAACCACTCTGACATCAATTCCTGAATGCGTTAAAAACACATCCAAATACACTTATCATCAAACAGTATGGTGCTTACAACACACCACCGCAATGATTAATTTGAAGAAAGAAGTTCAACAGCAGGTGGAAACTTAGTGTAAAATATGGTAGTTGTGGATGTTGTTTCAAAGTCTAACCCAAAGAAATGGACTGCGCTTTCTATGGGCATGATTCATTCAAAAGACCCATACACGTAGAACTCATACATTCCTAAATAGAGCTCATATAGAGCTCATACATTCCTAAATAGAGCTCATATAGAGCTCATACATTCCTAAATAGAGCTCATATAGAGTTCATACATTACTGAACTCATACATTCCTATATAGAGCTCATACATTACTATATAGAGCTCATATAGAGTTCATACATTACTGAACTCATACATTACTATATAGAGCTCATACATTACTATATAGAACTCATACATTACTATATAGAGCTCATACATTACTACATAGAACTCATACATGACTATATAGAGCTCATACATTACTGTATATAACTCATACATTCCTATATAGAGCTCATACATTACTATATAGAGCTCATATAGAGCTCATACATTACTATATAGAACTCACACATTACTATATAGAGCTCATACATTACTATATAGAGCCCATACATTGCTGAACTCATATATTACTATATAGAACTCACACATTACTATATAGAGCTCATACATTACTATATAGAGCCCATGTAGAGCTCATACATTACTATATAGAGCTCATACAGTCCTATATAGAGCTCATACATTACTATATAGAGCTCATATAGAGCTCATACATTACTATATAGAGCTCATATAGAGCTCATACATTACTATATAGAGCTCATGCATTCCTATATAGAACTCATACATTACTATATAGAGCTCATATAGAGCTCATACATTCCTATATAGAGCTCATACATTACTATATAGAGCTCATACATTACTATATAGAGCTCATGCATTCCTATATAGAGCTCATACATTCCTATATAGAACTCATACATTACTATATAGAGCTCATACATTACTATATAGAGCTCATACATTACTATATAGAGCTCATACATTCCTATATAGAGCTCATACATTACTATATAGAACTCATACATTCCTATATAGAGCTCACACATTCCTATATAGAGCTCATACATTACTATATAGAGCTCACACATTCCTATATAGAGCTCATACATTCCTATATAGAGCTCATACATTCCTATATAGAGCTCATACATTATATAGAGCTCATACATTCCTATATAGAGCTCATACATTACTATATACAGCTCATACATTACTATATACAGCTCATACATTCCTATATAGAGCTCATACATTCCTATATAGAGCTCATACATTACTATGTAGAGCTCATACATTACTATGTAGAGCTCATACATTACTATGTAGAGCTCATAAATTACTATATAGAGCTCATACATGCCCTAACCTGAATATTGATTGTGCCGTTTTTATGCATGATATGCTCCTAACTTTCAACCCATTAGTCTGGGGGGGAACGTAAAGGTCTAGGTGATGCTGTTGGTTCATTGATTGTGCGGGGTGGCTTTTTCTATTTTACCTTTATTTAACTAAAAGCAAGTCAGTTAAGAACAAATTCTTATTTTCAATGACGGCCTAGGAACAGTGGGTTAACTGCCTGTTCAGGGGGCAGAACGACAGATTTGTACCAAGTCAGCTCGGGGATTTGAACCTGCAACCTTTCGTTCACTAGTCCGTTTACTAGCTCTAACCACTAGGCTACCCTGCCACCCTTACAGTTAGCCTACTATTATAGTGAATGTGATTTGGAATAGCCTAGTAATGGGGCATTTGATATATTTTCTTAATAAATAGGCGTTAACTTTAGCTGCAGGTTATCTCTCACCAGCCTGTGTTTCCATCTCCTCTCTCCCTCTCCTTCATTCCTTTATCGAGCGTGCAAAGAGAGGGGCTGTCAACATGTTTTGTTGCGAAAACATGTTTACCATCGATGTTCCCAAAACAGATTTAACTTGGTTTCCCAAATTGAGCACTTG
>NW_027035912.1:0-11997 GCF_034236695.1 Oncorhynchus nerka
CATCTTAGAGTTTCCAAGATGGCATAGCAGTTCAGACGCTCTTTGTCCTTGTCTTGTCGTGGTCGTATATATATATATTTACAACTTTTTTTTCACATACATTTTATTTTATTTTCCATCAACTCATCTTCAATACATACTTCCTGCAACCTGCCTCACCAATTGATATGTATAAATAATGCATTATTTACCTCAAATCTGCAATCAAATCTGCAATCCTCCAAGAAGCTAGCCAGAAGCCAGCTCAGAAACTCCAAGAAGCAGCTGTAGTTGTCAGCCAGAGCTAGCCAGAAGCACCAGAAGCTAGTTAGCTTTACTGGCAACTCGTTTCGTATTCAGCTAACCACGGTTTGTGGTCATTAGCTATTCTTTAACTGTACCCATCGCCAGTTTTGTACGGCGCAGCGCGGCTCGGAACGGAACATACCGGACTGATTTTTTCTCTCCATGTCCCTGGATTTCAACTGCTCTCTGGACATTCACTTCCGGATTCACAGCTAGCTGGCTGCTAATCCGTGTGTCTATCTGCTTTCGTCGATTCCGGAGCAAACATCAATTACTCCGGAGCTAGCGAGCCCGTCAACCACTCCTGAGCTCCGTCAATCACTCCTGGGCTGCAGTCACCTATCCGGGACCCGCTTTACTGCCTACACGGAGCTCCCTCCGGCTCCTCAGCAACTGGGACTGGCCGACGTTATCTACCCGAAGGGAGATCCGGCTGGCTCCTCCGTCGCGACGTTACCTGAATGCCCATCTGCGGCCTGCTAACCGTTAGCTGTCTTACCGGATGCTCTCAGAATAGACAATCGGACAATTTATTTATTTTTATTATTAACATGTTTCTTCTGGGCCTCTATAACTATATCTATTGTTTTTATTTTTTTGTTGTTGTGTGATTTGGACTAACTCTACAACACGGAACTCCACTAATCTACTGACGAACGCAAGAGGTGGCTAACAACAGATCCGATGTACCTGTCCTGGCATTGTCTAAATCGCCGTGACCCCCAAACCAACCTCTCCACTCCCTGGACCTCTTTGGATCACTCGACTAAGGATGCCTCTCCTTAATGTCAATATGTCTTGTCCATTGCTGTTCTGGTTAGTGTTTATTGGCTTATTTCACTGCAGAGCCTCTAGTCCTGCTCACTATACCTTATCCAACTTATTATTTCCACCACCCACACATGCAATGACATCTCCTGGTTTCAATGTTTCTAGAGACAATATCTCTCTCTTCATCACTCAATACCTAGGTTTACCTCCACTGTACTCACATCCTACCATACCTTTGTCTGTACATTATACCTTGATGCTATTTTATCGCCCCCAGAAACCTCCTTTTACTCTCTGTTCCAGACGTTCTAGACGACCAATTCTTATTGCTTTTAGCCGTACTCTTATTCTTCTCCTCCTATGTTCCTCTGGCGATGTAGAGGTGAATCCAGGCCCTGCAGTGCCTAGCTCCACTCCTATTCCCCAGGCGCTCTCTTTTGATGACTTCTGTAACCGTAATAGCCTTGGTTTCATGCATGTTAACATTGTGAAGCCTCCTCCCTAAGTTTGTTCTTTTCACTGCTTTAGCACACTCTGCCAACC
This sequence comes from Oncorhynchus nerka, assembly GCF_034236695.1. Taxonomy (NCBI): domain Eukaryota; kingdom Metazoa; phylum Chordata; class Actinopteri; order Salmoniformes; family Salmonidae; genus Oncorhynchus; species Oncorhynchus nerka. The sequence continues at coordinate 1,600 of NW_027035912.1, forward strand.
CGGATGTTCTAGCTGTGTCTGAATCCTGGCTTAGGAAGACCACCAAAATTCAGAAATTTTAATTCCAAACTACAAACATTTTCAGACAAGATAGAACTGCTAAAGGGGGCGGTGTTGCAATCTACTGCAAAGATAGCCTGCAGAGTTCTGTCCTACTATCCAGGTCTGTACCCAAACAATTTGAACTTCTACTTTAAAAATCCACCTCTCTAAAAACAAGTCTCTCACCGTTGCCGCCTGCTATAGACCACCCTCTGCTCCCAGCTGTGCTCTGGACACCATATGTGAACTGATTGCCCCTCATCTATCTTCAGAGCTCGTGCTGCTAGGCGACCTAAACTGGAACATGCTTAACACCCCAGCCATCCTACAATCAAAACTTGATGCCCTCAATCTCACACAAATTATCAATGAACCTACCAGGTACTCCTCAAAAGCCTTAAACACGGGCACCCTCATAGATATCATCCTAACCAACTTCCCCTCTAAATACACCTCTGCTGTCTTCAACCAAGATCTCAGCGATCACTGCCTCATTGCCTGCATCCGTAATGGGTCAGCGGTCAAACGACCTCCACTGAACACTGTAAACAAGCCCTGAAACACTTCAGCGAGCAGGCCTTTCTAGCACCACCTGGCCGGGGTGTCCTGAAGGATATTGATCTCATCCCGTCAGTAGAGGATGCCTGGATATTTTTTAAAAATGCCTTCCTAACAATCTAAATAAACATGCCCATTCAAGAAAATTAGAACCAGGAACAGATATAGCCCTTGGCTCTCCCAGACCTGACTGCCCTTAACCAACACAAAAACATCCTGATATGCAGTTTCTGTATTAGCATCGAACAGCCCCGTGTGATATGCAGCTGTTCAGGGAAGCTAGAAACCGTTATACACAGCAGTTAGTGAAAGCCAAGGCTAGCTTTTTTCAAGCAGAAATTTGCTTCCTGCAACACTAACTCTAAAAGTTCTGGGACACTGTAAAGTCCATGGAGAATAAGAACACCTCCTCCCAGCTGCCCACTGCACTGAAGATAGGAAACACTGTCACCACTGATAAATCCACCATAATTGAGAATTTCAATAAGCATTTTTCTACGGCTGGCCATGCTTTCCACCTGGCAACTCCTACCCCGGTCAACAGCACTGCACCCCAACAGCAACTCGCCCCAAGCCTTCCCCATTTCTCCTTCTCCCAAATCCATTCAGCTGAAGTTCTGAAAGAGCTGAAAAATCTGGACCCCTACAAATCAGCCGGGCTAGACAATCTGGACCCTTTCTTTCTAAATTATCTGCCGAAATTGTTGCCACCCCTATTACTAGCCTGTTCAACCTCTCTTTCTTGTCATCTGAGATTCCCAAAGATTGAAAGAAGCTGCGGTCATCCCCCTCTTCAAAGGGGGACACTCTTGACCCAAACTGCTACAGACCTATATCTATCCTACCATGCCTTCTAAGGTCTTCGAAAGCCAAGTCAACAAACAGATTACCGAATTATCGAATCTCACCATACCTTCTCTGCTATGCAATCTGGTTTCAGAGCTGGTCATGGGTGCAATTCTCAGCCACGCTCAAGGTCCTAAACGATATCTTAACCGCCATCGATAAGAAACATTACTGTGCAGCCGTATTCATTGATCTGCCAAGGCTTTCACTCTGTCAACCACCACACCTTATCGGGCAGACTCGACAGCCTTGGTTTTTCAAATGATTGCCTCGCCTGGTTCACCAACTACTTCTTGATAGAGTTCAGTGTGTCAAATCGGAGGGTCTGCTGTCCGGACCTCTGGCAGTCTCTATGGGGGTGCCACAGGGTTCAATTTCTTGACCGACTTTCTCTGTATACATCAATGATGTTGCTCTTGCTGCTGGTGAGTCTCTGATCCACCTCTACGCAGACGACACCATCCTGTATACTTCCGCCCTTCTTTGGACACTGTGTTAACAACCCTCCAGGCAAGCTTCAATGCCATACAACTCTCCTTCCGTGGCCTCCAATTGCTCTTAAATACAAGTAAAACTAAATGCATGCTCTTCAACCGATCGCTACCTGCACCTACCCGCCTGTCCAACATCACTACTCTGGACGGCTCTGACTTAGAATACGTGGACAACTACAAATACTTAGGTGTCTGGTTAGACTGTAAACTCTCCTTCCAGACCCATATCAAACATCTCCAATCCAAAGTTAAATCTAGAATTGGCTTCCTATTTCGCAACAAAGCATCCTTCACTCATGCTGCCAAACATACTCCTTGTAAAATTGACCATCCTACCAATCCTCGACTTTGGCGATGTCATTTACAAAATAGCCTCCAATACCCTACTCAACAAATTGGATGCAGTCTATCACAGTGCTATCCGTTTTGTCACCAAAGCCCCATATACTACCCACCATTGCGACCTGTACGCTCCGTTGGCTGGCCCTCGCTTCATACTCGCTCGCCAAACCCACTGGCTCCATGTCATCTACAAGACCCTGCTAGGTAAAGTCCCCCTTATCTCAGCTCGCTGGTCACCATAGCATCTCCCACCTGTAGCACACGCTCCAGCAGGTATATCTCTAGTCACCCCCAAAACCAATTCTTTCTTTGGCCGCCTCCTTCCAGTTCTCTGCTGCCAATGACTGGAACGAACTACAAAAATCTCTTAAATTGGAAACACTTATCTCCCTCACTAGCTTTAAACACCAACTGTCAGAGCATCTTACAGATTACTGCACCTGTACATAGCCCACCTATAATTTAGCCCAAACAACTACCTCTTTCCTAACTGTATTTAATTTATTTATTTATTTTGCTCCTTTGCACCCCATTATTTTTATTTCTACTTTGCACATTCTTCCATTGCAATACTACCATTCCAGTGTTTTACTTGCTATATTGTATTTACTTTGCCACCATGGCCTTTTTTGCCTTTACCTCCCTTCTCACCTAATTTGCTCACATTGTATATAGACTTGTTTTTTTTTTTTTTTTTTTACTGTATTATTGACTGTATGTTTGTTTTACTCCATGTGTAACTCTGTGTCGTTGTATGTGTCGTGAACTGCTTTGCTTTATCTTGGCCAGGTCGTAATTGTAAATGAGAACTTGTTCTCAACTTGCTTACCTGGTTAAATAAAGGTGAAATAAAAAAAATAAAGTAGGCCAATCAAAAAATCAAGAAAAAGTTCTCTCCACTGGCGGGAGTTTGAAATAGAAGACGATATGGCGCGTCATTAGTAATAATCATTTGAAACAAAATTCCAAATGCGGGCTTCTTAAGTAAATGATCAATTTCTAGCAATTGTTACATGCCAAAATACCAGTAGGCCTATGCTAGTAACTGTTGCCCATTGCAGATGAGCTTGCAAAGTATACAGTTAATATTCTTGATCACCATTTTCGCTGCAGCCGTTCCTATAGCTGTACAGCAAATCAGCAATCTGTTTGCTTGCTCACCACCTGACCTGTGTTGATTGACAGTTGTCTGGTTCAATCAGAGTGCAGAGTGTGCGTTTCACTAGCCAATCTGTTGCAAGTCTGGTTGTGTGGAGAGAGTAATCCCACGTAGACTCTGTGCTACGAAATGAGTGACAAAACATTATAAAACCTGGCCAGTTAATTTCAAGTCATCAGTCTCAAGCCAAAGTTGAATCCCGAGGCTTGAGGCTCCAAGTCTAAGTCGAGTCTCAAGTTATTTTATTTTCTATCAAGTCGAGTCTCAAGTCATCAACTTTGTGACCCGAGTCAGACTCGAGTCCAGGTCATGTGACTGGAGTCCACAAATCTGGGCAGTGCACACTGTCTTTGCTTAGGCCACTTTACCGCATTCTACACATTTTACATTCAAATATTAGTCATTTAGCTGACGCTCTTAAACAGAGCGACCTACAGGAGCAATTAGGGTTATGTGCCTTGCACAAGGGCACATCGATTTTCATCCTGTCAGTTCGAACCAGCAACTTTTCGGTTACTGACCCAACGTTCTTAACCGCTAGCTAGCCTCCCTGTCACCCCACACCCTAACTCTCCCGAGCCCACCAGAGCCTAATGAACCCCCATTCTGAGGTCTGATAGGGTCTCTCTGTGCCCTTACTCTACCCTGCTCGACTCTGCTATGTGTCTGTATCTCCGTATCTCCCTGTGTGTCTGTGACCTCCCCTGAGCGCTAGCTGGCTGGCTGGCTGGCTGACTGAATGACTCACCACCAAGCTAAGCCCTAGGATGGATTGTGGTATTTTTAGCCGTCTGGGCCACACTGACCTCTCCCTCAGCTATGCGCCTAAGTCTCCCAAAGCTCCCATCAACAGAGGAAATCTCTTCCACTACTTCCTGATCATCTGTCATTACTAGGAGCCATTGTTTACATCCCAGGAGCCGACCCCACCTGGCACCCACTGTGACTCTTTGGACATCACAGTGTGACTCTGCTTTGCCTCTGACAAGGCCTCCTAATGGTGACAAAAGACTGGGAGTGTGTATGAATGCCTTTTGGGATGCAATGAGGAGGGAGGGACGTTATGTCATCTTCTGACAATGTGACCGGACAGGGCCGTATGTAATCTTCTGACAATATGATCAGACAGAGCAGTGTGTCATCTTCTGACAATGTGACCGGACAGAGCAGTATGTAATCTTCTGACAATATGATCAGACAGAGCAGTATGTCATCTTCTGACAATATGATCAGACAGAGCAGTATGTCATCTTCTGACAATATGATCAGACAGAGCAGTGTGTCATCTTCTGACAATGTGACCGGACAGAGCAGTATGTAATCTTCTGACAATATGATCAGACAGAGCAGTATGTCATCTTCTGACAATATGATCAGACAGAGCAGTATGTCATCTTCTGACAATATGATCAGACAGGGCCGTATGTAATCTTCTGACAATATGATCAGACAGAGCAGTATGTAATCTTCTGACAATATGATCAGACAGAGCAGTATGTCATCTTCTGACAATATGATCAGACAGAGCAGTGTGTCATCTTCTGACAATGTGACCGGACAGAGCAGTATGTAATCTTCTGACAATATGATCAGACAGAGCAGTATGTCATCTTCTGACAATATGATCAGACAGAGCAGTATGTCATCTTCTGACAATATGATCAGACAGAGCAGTATGTAATCTTCTGACAATATGATCAGACAGAGCAGTATGTAATCTTCTGACAATATGATCAGACAGAGCAGTATGTCATCTTCTGACAATGTGACCGGACAGAGCAGTATGTAATCTTCTGACAATATGATCAGACAGAGCAGTATGTAATCTTCTGACAATATGATCAGACAGAGCAGTATGTAATCTTCTGACAATATGATCAGACAGAGCATAATGTAATCTTCTGACAATGTGATCAGACAGAGCAGTATGTCATCTTCTGACAATGTGATCAGACAGAGCAGTATGTCATCTTCTGACAATATGATCAGACAGGGCCGTATGTAATCTTCTGACAATATGATCAGACAGAGCAGTATGTAATCTTCTGACAATATGATCAGACAGAGCAGTATGTCATCTTCTGACAATGTGACCGGACAGAGCAGTATGTAATCTTCTGACAATATGATCAGACAGAGCAGTATGTCATCTTCTGACAATATGATCAGACAGAGCAGTATGTCATCTTCTGACAATATGATCAGACAGAGCAGTATGTAATCTTCTGACAATATGATCAGACAGAGCATTATGTAATCTTCTGACAATGTGACCGGACAGGCCCAGTAGTGTCATCTTCTGACAATATGATCAGACAGAGCAGTATGTCATCTTCTGACAATATGATCAGACAGAGCAGTATGTAATCTTCTGACAATATGATCAGACAGAGCAGTATGTAATCTTCTGACAATATGATCAGACAAATATGATCAGACAGAGCAGTATGTCATCTTCTGACAATATGATCAGACAGAGCAGTATGTAATCTTCTGACAATATGATCAGACAGAGCATTATGTAATCTTCTGACAATGTGACCGGACAGGCCCGTATGTCATCTTCTGACAATATGATCAGACAGAGCAGTATGTCATCTTCTGACAATATGATCAGACAGAGCAGTATGTAATCTTCTGACAATATGATCAGACAGAGCAGTATGTCATCTTCTGACAATATGATCAGACAGAGCAGTATGTAATCTTCTGACAATATGATCAGACAAATATGATCAGACAGAGCAGTATGTCATCTTCTGACAATATTATCAGACAAATATGATCAGACAGAGCAGTATGTCATCTTCTGACAATATGATCAGACAGAGCAGTATGTAATCTTATGACAATATGATCAGACAGAGCAGTATGTCATCTTCTGACAATATGATCAGACAGAGCAGTATGTAATCTTCTGACAATATGATCAGACAGAGCAGTATGTAATCTTCTGACAATATGATCAGACAGAGCAGTATGTAATCTTCTGACAATATGATCAGACAGAGCAGTATGTAATCTTCTGACAATATGATCAGACAGAGCAGTATGTCATCTTCTGACAATATGATCAGACAGAGCAGTATGTAATCTTCTGACAATATGATCAGACAGAGCAGTATGTAATCTTCTGACAATATGATCAGACAGAGCAGTATGTCATCTTCTGACAATATGATCAGACAGAGCAGTATGTAATCTTCTGACAATATGATCAGACAGAGCAGTATGTAATCTTCTGACAATATGATCAGACAGAGCCGTATGTAATCTTCTGACAATATGATCAGACAGAGCAGTATGTAATCTTCTGACAATATGATCAGACAGAGCAGTATGTAATCTTCTGACAATATGATCAGACAGAGCAGTATGTAATCTTCTGACAATATGATCAGACAGAGCAGTATGTAATCTTCTGACAATATGATCAGACAGAGCAGTATGTAATCTTCTGACAATATGATCAGACAGAGCCTTATGTAATCTTCTGACAATATGATCAGACAGAGCAGTATGTAATCTTCTGACAATATGATCAGACAGAGCATAATGTAATCTTCTGACAATGTGATCAGACAGAGCCGTATGTAATCTTCTGACAATATGATCAGACAGAGCAGTATGTAATCTTCTGACAATATGATCAGACAGAGCAGTATGTAATCTTCTGACAATATGATCAGACAGAGCCGTATGTAATCTTCTGACAATATGATCAGACAGAGCCGTATGTAATCTTCTGACAATATGATCAGACAGAGCAGTGTGTCATCTTCTGACAATGTGACCGGACAGAGCAGTATGTAATCTTCTGACAATATGATCAGACAGAGCAGTATGTCATCTTCTGACAATATGATCAGACAGAGCAGTATGTCATCTTCTGACAATATGATCAGACAGAGCAGTATGTCATCTTCTGACAATATGATCAGACAGAGCAGTGTGTCATCTTCTGACAATGTGACCGGACAGAGCAGTATGTAATCTTCTGACAATATGATCAGACAGAGCAGTATGTCATCTTCTGACAATATGATCAGACAGAGCAGTATGTCATCTTCTGACAATATGATCAGACAGGGCCGTATGTAATCTTCTGACAATATGATCAGACAGAGCAGTATGTAATCTTCTGACAATATGATCAGACAGACCAGTATGTCATCTTCTGACAATGTGACTCGACAGAGCAGTATGTAATCTTCTGACAATATGATCAGACAGAGCAGTATGTCATCTTCTGACAATATGATCAGACAGAGCAGTATGTCATCTTCTGACAATATGATCAGACAGAGCAGTATGTAATCTTCTGACAATATGATCAGACAGAGCATTATGTAATCTTCTGACAATGTGACCGGACAGGCCTGTATGTCATCTTCTGACAATATGATCAGACAGAGCAGTATGTCATCTTCTGACAATATGATCAGACAGAGCAGTATGTAATCTTCTGACAATATGATCAGACAGAGCAGTATGTAATCTTCTGACAATATGATCAGACAGAGCAGTATGTCATCTTCTGACAATATGATCAGACAGAGCAGTATGTAATCTTCTGACAATATGATCAGACAAATATGATCAGACAGAGCAGTATGTCATCTTCTGACAATATGATCAGACAGAGCAGTATGTAATCTTATGACAATATGATCAGACAGAGCAGTATGTCATCTTCTGACAATATGATCAGACAGAGCAGTATGTCATCTTCTGACAATATGATCAGACAGAGCAGTATGTCATCTTCTGACAATATGATCAGACAGAGCAGTATGTAATCTTCTGACAATATGATCAGACAGAGCAGTATGTAATCTTCTGACAATATGATCAGACAGAGCAGTATGTCATCTTCTGACAATATGATCAGACAGAGCAGTATGTAATCTTCTGACAATATGATCAGACAGAGCAGTATGTAATCTTCTGACATTTACATTTACATTTAAGTCATTTAGCAGACGCTCTTATCCAGAGCGACTTACAAATTGGTGCTTTCACCTTATGACATCCAGTGGAACAGCCACTTTACAATAGTGCATCTAGGTCTTTAAGGGGGGAGGGGGAGAAGGATTACTTTATCCTATCCTAGGTATTCCTTAAAGAGGTGGGGTTTCAGGTGTCTCCGGAAGGTGGTGATTGACTCCGCTGTCCTGGCGTCGTGAGGGAGTTTGTTCCACCATTGGGGGGCCAGAGCAGCGAACAGTTTTGACTGGGCTGAGCGGGAACTGTACTTCCTCAGTGGTAGGGAGGCGAGCAGGCCAGAGGTGGATGAACGCAGTGCCCTTGTTTGGGTGTAGGGCCTGATCAGAGCCTGGAGGTAGTGAGGTGCCGTTCCCCTCACAGCTCCGTAGGCAAGCACCATGGTCTTGTAGCGGATGCGAGCTTCAACTGGAAGCCAGTGGAGAGAGCGGAGGAGCGGGGTGACGTGAGAGAACTTGGGAAGGTTGAACACCAGCCGGCTGCGGCGTTCTGGATGAGTTGTAGGGGTTTAATGGCACAGGCAGGGAGCCCAGCCAACAGCGAGTTGCAGTAATCCAGACGGGAGATGACAAGTGCCTGGATTAGGACCTGCGCCGCTTCCTGTGTGAGGCAGGGTCGCACTCTATGGATGTTGTAGAGCATGAACCTACAGGAACGGGCCACCGCCTTGATGTTATTTGAGAACGACAGGGTGTTGTCCAGGATCACGCCACGGTTCTTAGCGCTCTGGGACGAGGACACAATGGAGTTGTCAACCGTGATGGCGAGATCATGGAACGGGCAGTCCTTCCCGGGAGGAAGAGCAGCTCCGTCTTGCCGAGGTTCAGCTTGAGGTGATGATCCGTCATCCACACTGATATGTCTGCCAGACATGCAGAGATGCGATTCGCCACCTGGTCGTCAGAAGGGGGAAAGGAGAAGATTAATTGTGTGTCGTCTGCATAGCAATGATAGGAGAGACCATGTGAGGTTATGACAGAGCCAAGTGACTTGGTGTATAGCGAGAATAGGGAGAGGGCCTAGAACAGAGCCCTGGGGGACACCAGTGGTGAGAGCACGTGGTGAGGAGACGGATTCTCGCCACGCCACCTGGTAGGAGCGACCTGTCAGGTAGGACGCAATCCAAGCGTGGCCGCGCCGGAGATGCCCAACTCTGGAGAGGGTGGAGAGGAGGATCTGATGGTTCACAGTATCGAAGGCAGCCGATAGGTCTAGAAGGATGAGAGCAGAGGAGAGAGAGTTAGCTTTAGCAGTGCGGAGCGCTCCGTGATACAGAGAAGAGCAGTCTCAGTTGAATGACTAGTCTTGAAACCTGACTGATTTGGATCAAGAAGGTCATTCTGAGAGAGATAGCGGGAGAGCTGGCCAAGGACGGCACGTTCAAGAGTTTTGGAGAGAAAAGAAAGAAGGGATACTGGTCTGTAGTTGTTGACATCGGAGGGATCGAGTGTAGGTTTTTTCAGAAGGGTGCAACTCTCGCTCTCTTGAAGACGGGAGGGACGTAGCCAGCGGTCAGGATGAGTTGATGAGCGAGGTGAGGTAAGGGAGAAGGTCACCGGAGATGGTCTGGAGAAGAGAGGAGGGGATAGGGTCAAGCGGGCAGGTTGTTGACGGCCGGCCGTCACAAGACGTGAGATGTCATCTGGAGAGAGAGGGAGAAAGAGGTCAGAGCACAGGGTAGGGCAGTGTGAGCAGAACTAGCGGTGTCGTTTGACTTAGCAAACGAGGATCGGATGTCGTCGACCTTCTTTTCAAAATGGTTGACGAAGTCATCTGCAGAGAGGGAGGAGGGGGGGAGGGGGAGGAGGATTCAAGAGGGAGGAGAAGGTGGCAAAGAGCTTCCTAGGGTTAGAGGCAGATGCTTGGAATTTAGAGTGGTAGAAAGTGGCTTTAGCAGCAGAGACAGAGGAGGAAAATGTAGAGAGGAGGGAGTGAAAGGATGCCAGGTCTGCA
>NW_027035913.1:0-11998 GCF_034236695.1 Oncorhynchus nerka
AAGTCTGTTTCTGGCTTTAACCAGTCTGTTTCTGACTTTAACCAGTCTGTTTCTGGCTTTAACCAGTCTGTTTCAGGCTTTAACCAGTCTGTTTCTGACTTTAACCAGTCTGTTTCTGGCTTTAACCAGTCTGTTTCTGGCTTTGGCCCATCTAACACCAGCTCCACTGCTACATTATCAGAATGACGGCCCATCTAGCACCAGCTCCATTATCAGAATGACAGCCCATCTAACACCAGCTCCATTATCAGAATGACGGCCCATCTAACACCAGCTCTATTATCAGAATGACGGCCCATCTAACACCAGCTCCATTATCAGAATGACGGCCCATCTAACACCAGATCCATTATCAGAATGACGGCCCATCTAACACCAGCTCCATTATCAGAATGACGGCCCATCTAACACCAGCTACATTATCAGAATGACGGCCCATCTAACACCAGCTCCATTATCAGAATGACGGCCCATCTAACACCAGCTCCATTATCAGAATGACAGCCCATCTAACACCAGCTCCATTATCAGAATGACGGCCCATCTAACACCAGCTACATTATCAGAATGACGGCCCATCTAACACCAGCTCCACTATCAGAATGACGGCCCATTCAACACCAGCTCCACTCCTCCATTATCAGAATGACGGCCCATCCAACACCAGCTCCACTCCTCCATTATCAGAATGACGGCCCATCTAACACCAGCTCCATTATCAGAATGACGGCCCATCTAACACCAGCTCCATTATCAGAATGACAGCCCATCTAACACCAGCTCCATTATCAGAATGACGGCCCATCTAACACCAGCTCCATTATCAGAATGACAGCCCATCTAACACCAGCTCCACTCCTCCATTATCAGAATGACGGCCCATCTAACACCAGCTCCATTATCAGAATGACAGCCCATCTAACACCAGCTCCACTCCTCCATTGTCAGAATGACGGCCCATCTAACACCAGCTCCATTATCAGAATGACAGCCCATCTAACACCAGCTACATTATCAGAATTACGGCCCATCTAACACCAGCTCCATTATCAGAATTACGGCCCATCTAACACCAGCTCCATTATCAGAATGACAGCCCATCTAACACCAGCTCCACTCCTCCATTATCAGAATGACGGCCCATCTAACACCAGCTCCATTATCAGAATGACAGCCCATCTAACACCAGCTCCACTCCTCCATTGTCAGAATGACGGCCCATCTAACACCAGCTCCATTATCAGAATGACAGCCCATCTAACACCAGCTACATTATCAGAATTACGGCCCATCTAACACCAGCTCCATTATCAGAATTACGGCCCATCTAACACCAGCTCCATTATCAGAATGACAGCCCATCTAACACCAGCTCCACTCCTCCATTGTCCAGAATGTTCTTCTGACAATGTCTCACGTGACCCTCTGAAGAGGTCCACTGTGTTAAACCCTGCTACTCTGGTGTCCACCGAGGACGATGGCGAGCCGAACGACCGTGCTGCTCTGAAGAGGTCCACTGTGTTAAACCCTGCTACTCTGGTGCCCACCGAGGACGATGGCGAGCCGAACGACCGTGCTGCTCTGAAGAGGTCCACTGTGTTAAACCCTGCTACTCTGGTGCCCACCGAGGGACGATGGCGAGCCGAGCGACCGTGCTGCTCTGAAGAGGTCCACTGTGTTAAACCCTGCTACTCTGGTGCCCACCGAGGACGATGGCGAAGCCGAGCGACCGTGCTGCTCTGAAGAGGTCCACTGTGTTAAACCCTGCTACTCTGGTGCCCACCGAGGACGATGGCGAGCCGAACGACCGTGCTGCTCTGAAGAGGTCCACTGTGTTAAACCCTGCTACTCTGGTGCCCACCGAGGACGATGGCGAGCCGAACGACCGTGCTGCTCTGAAGAGGTCCACTGTGTTAAACCCTGCTACTCTGGTGCCCACCGAGGACGATGGCGAGCCGAACGACCGTGCTGCTCTGAAGAGGTCCACTGTGTTAAACCCTGCTACTCTGGTGCCCACCGAGGACGATGGCGAGCCGAACGACCGTGCTGCTCTGGAGGAGCTTGTATCTAAAAACCAAGGATGGATTTAACCGATGTCCCTTTTGCAAAATGCAAAGGGTGGAACTGTTTGTAGATTGGCTCTGCTCAGCATTCTGAGGAGGGAGAACCACGTATGTAACCACGGTTACTACTGTGCCTCAACCACACTGGAAAGTGCTGAATTCCCTTTCGGCCCAAACAGCAGAACTCTTTGCACGTTAGCTAAAGGCCAGTCTGCTACTATCTATACAGATAGCAGATATGCCTTTGGTGTGGTACATGATTTGGGTACTCTGTGGAAACAGTGTGGCTTCCTGACCTCCTCCTCTGGTCAGACAATCTCTCGTTTAAAACTTGTTCATAACTTGCTAAAGGCTATTTGGCTCCCTTCTGAAGTTGCTGTTTGTAAGTGCATCGCTCATGCTAACTCTTAAAAAGTTGTTGATTTTGTAAATACATTTTGGTTAAGTCGCTCTGGATAAGAGCTAAATGTAAATGTTTGCACCAGGAGAGGGAAGAGGGATTTCCATGCCATTGTCGACTCATCTGACCCCTGAAGGACCATTTGATGGATTTTATTATTTATCTCCTTGTCAGGGTTACAAATATTGTCTGGTGATAGTGGATGCCTTCTCCAATGGGGTAGAGGCGTTCCCCTGTTGACATTCCACTGCTATGGCTATGGGGCACTGCTATGGCTAGTGGTCAGAGCGTTGGACTTGTAATACAAAAGGTTGCTAGATCGAGTCCCCGAGCTGACAAGGTAAAAATCTGCTCCCTGAACAAGGCAGTTAACCCACTGTGCCTAGACTAGTTAACCCACTGTTCCTAGACCAGTTAACCCACTGTTCCTAGACCAGTTAACCCACTGTTCCTAGACCAGTTAACCCACTGTTCCTAGGCCAGTTAACCCACTGTTCCTAGACCAGTTAACCCACTGTTCCTAGACCAGTTAACCCACTGTTCCTAGACCAGTTAACCCACTGTTCCTAGACCAGTTAACCCACTGTTCCTAGACCAGTTAACCCACTGTTCTAGACCAGTTAACCCACTGTTCCTAGACCAGTTTACCCCACTGTTCTAGACTAGTTAACCCACTGTTTCTAGACTAGTTAACCCACTGTTCCTAGACTAGTTAACCCTGTTCCTAAGACTTGTTAACCCACTGTTCTAGACCCCAGTTAACCCACTGTTCCTAGACCAGTTAACCCACTGTTCCTAGACCAGTTAACCCCTGTTCCCTAGGCCAGTTAACCCACTGTTCCTAGACCAGTTAACCCACTGTTCCTAGACCAGTTAACCCACTGTTCTAGGCCCAGTTAACCCACTGTTCCTAGACCAGTTAACCACTGTTCCTAGACAGTTAACCCACTGTTCCTAGACCAGTTAACCCACTGTTCCTAGACCAGTTTGCCCACTGTTCAGCCAGTTTACCCACTGTTCTAGACCAGTTTACACACTGTTCTAGACCAGTTAACCCACTGTTCCTAAGACCAGTTTAACCCACTGTTCCTAGGACCAGTTTACCCACTGTTCCTAGACTAGTTAACCCACTGTTCCTAGACTAGTTAACCCACTGTTCCTAGACCAGTTAACCCACTATTTCCTAGGCCGTCATTGAAAATAATAATTTGTTCTTAACTGACTTGCCTGGTTAAATCAAATGGCAGTGAGCAAGGATCTCCTGAGAGATCCATCCCAAGGTGGGGGGTTGCCATCGGCTACGAAAAACCAACTGACATTTACTCCTGAGGTGCCGACCTGTTGCAGACCTCTACAACCAAATCAAATCCTAAACCCTATTGAGCATCTGTGGGGCATCCTCAACGGAAGGTGGAGGAGTAAGGTTCTAACATCCACCATCTCCCGTGATGTCGTCATGGAGAAGTGGAAGGTCTATAACATCCACCAGCTCTGTGATGTCGTCATGGAGAGGAGTCAAAGGTCTCTAACATCCACCATCTCCGTGATGTCGTCATGGAGGAGTGCAAGGTCTCTAACATCCACCAGCTCTGTGATGTCGTCATGGAGGAGTGCAAGGTCTCTAACATCCACCAGCTCTGTGATGTCGTCATGGAGGAGTGCAAGGTCTCTAACATCCACCATCTCCGTGATGTCGGTCATGGAGGAGTGCAAGGTCTCTAACATCCACCAGCTCTGTGATGTCGTCATGGAGGAGTGCAAGGTCTCTAACATCCACCAGCTCTGTGATGTCGTCATGGAGGAGTGCAAGGTCTCTAACATCCACCATCTCCGTGATGTCGTCATGGAGGAGTGGAAGGTCTCTAACATCCACCATCTCCGTGATGTCGTCATGGAGGAGTGCAAGGTCTCTAACATCCACCAGCTCTGTGATGTCGTCATGGAGGAGTGCAAGGTCTCTAACATCCACCATCTCCGTGATGTCGTCATGGAGGAGTGCAAGGTCTCTAACATCCACCAGCTCTGTGATGTTGTCATGGAGGAGTGGAAGAGGACTCCAGTGGCAACCTGTGAGGCTCTGGTGAACTCCATGCCCAAGAGGGTTAAGGCAGTGCTGGAAAATGATGGTGGCCACACAAAATATTGACACTTTGGGCCCAATTTGGACATTAATGGCTGTGTGTTGAGTTATTTTGAGGGGAAAATTTGCACTGTTATACAAGCTGTACACTCACTACTTTACATTGTAGTAAAGTGTAATTTCTCCAGTGTTGTCACATGAAAAGATATACTCAAATATTTACAAAAATGTGAGGGGTGTAGTCACTTTTGTGATATATTGTAGATCCTGTGTACAAGAACCTGTTCTGATCCAACCCTCACGAACCCCATTCAGAACCTGTTCTGATCCAACCCTGACGAACCCCATTCAGAACCTGTCCTGATCCAAACCCGACGAATCCCATTCAGAACCTGTTCTGATCCAACCCCGACGAACCCCAATCAGAACCTGTCCTGATCCAACCCCGACGAACCCCAATCAGAACCTGTCCTGATCCAACCCCATTCAGAACCTGTCCTTATCCAACCCGACTGAACCCCAATCAGAACCTGTCCTGATCTAACCCGACGAACCCCAATCAGAACCTGTCCTGATCTAACCCGACAAACCCCAATCAGAACCTGTCCTGATCCAACCCCGACGAACCCCAATCAGAACCTGTCCTGATCCAACCCAGATGAACCCCAATCAGAACCTGTCCTGATCCAACCCCGACGAACCCCAATCAGAACCTGTCCTGATCCAACCCTGACGAACCCCATTCAGAATCTGTTCTGATCCAACCCTGTCGAACCCCATTCAGAACCTGTCCTGATCCAACCCCATTCAGAACCTGTCCTGATCCAACCCAGACGAACCCCATTCAGAACCTGTCCTGATCCAACTCCGACAAACCCCATTCAGAACCTGTCCTGATCCAACCCTCACGAACCCCATTCAGAACCTGTTCTGATCCAACCCTGACGAACCCCATTCAGAACCTGTCCTGATCCAACCCTCATGAACCCCATTCAGAACCTGTTCTGATCCAACCCCGGCGAACCCCAATCAGAACCTGTTCTGATCCAACCCCATTCAGAACCTGTTCTGATCCAACCCCAATCAGAACCTGTCCTGATCAAACCCCGACGAACCCCATTCAGAACCTGTTCTGATCCAACCCCATTCAGAACCGGTCCTGATCCAACCCTCACGAACCCCAATCAGAACCTGTCCTGATCCAACCCCATTCAGAACCTGTCCTGATCCAACCCCATTCAGAACCTGTTCTGATCCAACCCTGACGAACCCCAATCAGAACCTGTCCTGATCCAACCCCGACGAACCCCATTCAGAACCTGTCCTGATCCAACCCCATTCAGAACCTGTCCTGATCCAACCCCGACGAACCCCAATCAGAACCTGTCCTGATCCAACCCTGACGAACCCCAATCAGAACCTGTCCTGATCCAACCCCGGCGAACCCCAATCAGAACCTGTCCTGATCCAACCCCATTCAGAACCTGTCCTGATCCAACCCCAATCAAAACCTGTCCTGATCCAACCCCATTCAGAACCTGTCCTGATCCAACCCCAATCAGAACCTGTCCTGATCCAACCCCATTCAGAACCTGTCCTGATCCAACCCCAATCAAAACCTGTCCTGATCCAACCCCATTCAGAACCTGTCCTGATCCAACCCCAATCAGAACCTGTCCTGATCCAACCCCATTCAGAACCTGTCCTGATCCAACCCCATTCAGAACCTGTCCTGATCCAACCCCGACGAACCCCAATCAGAACCTGTCCTGATCCAACCCTGACGAACCCCAATCAGAACCTGTTCTGATCCAACCCCATTCAGAACCTGTCCTGATCCAACCCCAATCAAAACCTGTCCAGATCCAACCCCATTCAGAACCTGTCCTGATCCAACCCCAATCAGAACCTGTCCTGATCCAACCCCATTCAGAACCTGTCCTGATCCAACCCCAATCAAAACCTGTCCTGATCCAACCCCATTCAGAACCTGTCCCTGATCAACCCCAATCAGAACCTGTCCTGATCCAACCCCATTCAGAACCTGTCCTGGATCCAACCCCATTCAGAACCTGTCCTGATCCAACCCCATTCAGAACCTGTCCTGATCCAACCCCACGAACCCCAATCAGAACCTGTCCTGATCCAACCTGACGAACCCCAATCAGAACCTGTTCTGATCCAACCCTGACGAACCCCAATCAGAACCTGTCCTAATCCAACCCAAGAATATTTCCAAAACCACAAATAATGAATCCCTGTGGAATGTCAACATGTGTTAATCCTATGTCTCCCCAATAGGAAGTAGCTGGAAGAATGGAACATGAAGCTCTGGGAAACTCTATTTAGACTGAGGGTGGGGCACACCATTGTTGCGGAAAACTGACAATCGTTCTCATCGATTTGGCTCGGGCAACATTTACTGATTGGATCTGTATAGTGATCAAACCTGTCTCTACCCAACACATTGGACAGTGAGCTGTATTTTGCAAACTAAACATCTCCTTGTGGTAATGCATAAAACTAGCTCCTCCACTCCAAGCAGGTTACGGCTTAATTAAAGAGAGGCATCTCACAATCCCAATGATGTCCCCAGTGACTCGTGACGATCCTCAAAATTGCCCGTGGGTTAATCCCTGGTATGGGGCTGTCACGCCCTGGTCTAAGTATTTTGTGTTTTTCTTCATGTATTGGGTCAGGCCAGGGTGGCATGGAGTTTTCTATTGTGGTGTGTGTTTGTCTGGGGTTTTGGTGTGTATGTTAGTGGGATTGTAGCTTAGTGGGTGTTCTAGGAAAGTCTATGGCTGTCTGGGTGGTTTTCTCAATCAGAAACGGTGGTTATCGTTGTCTGATTGGGAACCATATTTAGGCAGCCATATTCTTTGGTTGTATTGTGGGTGATTGTCCTTAGTGTCCTTGTTCCTGTCTATGTAGGTTACACAAATATAGGCTGTTTCGGTTTTCATTACGTTTATTGTTTTGTTGAGTTTGTAGAGTTCGTGTTTCTTTATTATTTAATGAACATGGATTGCAATAGCCACGCTTGGTTTTTTGTTCGATCCGAGGAGGAGATAGAAGAAAACCGGCATCGGAGAACGCACATGAGTTGGATCGGTTAGGATATCATTTGGAATCCACGGTCAATTTAACCACTTCAGGGTTTTCAATTATAAGACCAGAGTTGCAAATTGAATATCAGAAAGAGAAGACAGGAGGGATCATTGTCTTCATATGTGAATGTGTCTTTACCTATTCTAAACCATGTGTCTGTACCTATTCTAAACCATGTGTCTGTACCTATTCTAAACCATGTGTCTGTACCTATTCTAAACCATGTGTCTGTACCTATTCTAAACCATGTGTCTGTACCTATTCTAAACCATGTGTCTGTACCTATTCTAAACCATGTGTCTGTACCTATTCTAAACCATGTGTCTGTACCTATTCTAAACCATGTGTCTGTACCTATTCTAAACCATGTCTGTACCTATTCTAAACCATGTGTCTTTACCTATTCTAAACCATGTGTCTTTACCTATTCTAAACCATGTGTCTTTACCTATTCTAAACCATGTGAATGTGTCTTTACCTATTCTAAACCATGTGCCTTTACCTATTCTAAACCATGCCTTTACCTATTCTAAACCATGTGTCTGTACCTATTCTAAACCATGTGAATGTGTCTGTACCTATTCTAAACCATGTGCCTTTACCTATTCTAAACCGTGTCTTTACCTATTCTAAACCATGTCTTTACCTATTCTAAACCATGTGTCTGTACCTATTCTAAACCATGTGAATGTGTCTGTACCTATTCTAAACCATGTGTCTACCTATTCTAAACCATGTGTCTTTACCTATTCTAAACCATGTGTCTTTACCTATTCTAAACCATGTGAATGTGTCTTTACCTATTCTAAACCATGTGTCTGTACCTATTCTAAACCATGTGTCTTTACCTATTCTAAACCATGTCTTTACCTATTCTAAACCATGTGTCTTTACCTATTCTAAACCATGTGTCTTTACCTATTCTAAACCATGTGTCTGTACCTATTCTAAACCATGTGAATGTGTCTTTACCTATTCTAAACCATGTGTCTGTACCTATTCTAAACCATGTGTCTGTACCTATTCTAAACCATGTGTCTGTACCTATTCTAAACCATGTGTCTGTACCTATTCTAAACCATGTGTCTTTACCTATTCTAAACCATGTGTCTTTACCTATTCTAAACCATGTGTCTTTACCTATTCTAAACCATGTGTCTTTACCTATTCTAAACCATGTGTCTTTACCTATTCTAAACCATGTGTCTTTACCTATTCTAAACCATGTGAATGTGTCTTTACCTATTCTAAACCATGTGAATGTGTCTGTACCTATTCTAAACCATGTGTCTGTACCTATTCTAAACCATGTGTCTTTACCTATTCTAAACCATGTGTCTTTACCTATTCTAAACCATGTGTCTGTACCTATTCTAAACCATGTGAATGTGTCTGTACCTATTCTAAACCATGTGTCTGTACCTATTCTAAACCATGTGTCTGTACCTATTCTAAACCATGTGTCTGTACCTATTCTAAACCATGTGAATGTGTCTGTACCTATTCTAAACCATGTGAATGTGTCTGTACCTATTCTAAACCATGTGTCTGTACCTATTCTAAACCATGTGTCTTTACCTATTCTAAACCGTGTGTCTTTACCTATTCTAAACCGTGTGTCTTTACCTATTCTAAACCGTGTGAATGTGTCTGTACCTATTCTAAACCATGTGTCTTTACCTATTCTAAACCATGTGTCTGTACCTATTCTAAACCATGTGTCTGTACCTATTCTAAACCATGTGTCTGTACCTATTCTAAACCATGTGTCTTTACCTATTCTAAACCATGTGTCTTTACCTATTCTAAACCATGTGTCTTTACCTATTCTAAACCGTGTGTCTTTACCTATTCTAAACCGTGTGTCTTTACCTATTCTAAACCGTGTGTCTTTACCTATTCTAAACCGTGTGTCTTTACCTATTCTAAACCGTGTGTCTTTACCTATTCTAAACCGTGTGTCTTTACCTATTCTAAACCGTGTGTCTTTACCTATTCTAAACCGTGTGTCTTTACCTATTCTAAACCGTGTGTCTGTACCTATTCTAAACCGTGTGTCTTTACCTATTCTAAACCGTGTGTCTGTACCTATTCTAAACCGTGTGTCTGTACCTATTCTAAACCGTGTGTCTTTACCTATTCTAAACCGTGTGTCTTTACCTATTCTAAACCGTGTGTCTTTACCTATTCTAAACCGTGTGTCTTTACCTATTCTAAACCGTGTGTCTGTACCTATTCTAAACCGTGTGTCTGTACCTATTCTAAACCGTGTGTCTTTACCTATTCTAAACCGTGTGTCTTTACCTATTCTAAACCGTGTGTCTTTACCTATTCTAAACCGTGTGTCTTTACCTATTCTAAACCGTGTGAATGTGTCTGTACCTATTCTAAACCGTGTGTCTGTACCTATTCTAAACCGTGTGTCTGTACCTATTCTAAACCGTGTGTCTTTACCTATTCTAAACCGTGTGTCTTTACCTATTCTAAACCGTGTGTCTTTACCTATTCTAAACCATGTGAATGTGTCTTTACCTATTCTAAACCATGTGAATGTGTCTTTACCTATTCTAAACCATGTGAATGTGTCTTTACCTATTCTAAACCATGTGAATGTGTCTTTACCTATTCTAAACCGTGTGTCTTTACCTATTCTAAACCGTGTGTCTGTACCTATTCTAAACCGTGTGTCTGTACCTATTCTAAACCGTGTGTCTGTACCTATTCTAAACCGTGTGTCTGTACCTATTCTAAACCGTGTGTCTTTACCTATTCTAAACCGTGTGTCTTTACCTATTCTAAACCGTGTGTCTTTACCTATTCTAAACCGTGTGTCTTTACCTATTCTAAACCGTGTGTCTTTACCTATTCTAAACCGTGTGTCTTTACCTATTCTAAACCATGTGAATGTGTCTTTACCTATTCTAAACCGTGTGTCTTTACCTATTCTAAACCGTGTGTCTTTACCTATTCTAAACCGTGTGTCTTTACCTATTCTAAACCGTGTGTCTTTACCTATTCTAAACCGTGTGTCTTTACCTATTCTAAACCGTGTGTCTGTACCTATTCTAAACCGTGTGTCTGTACCTATTCTAAACCGTGTGTCTGTACCTATTCTAAACCGTGTGTATGTGTCTTTACCTATTCTAAACCATGTGTCTGTACCTATTCTAAACCGTGTGTCTGTACCTATTCTAAACCGTGTGTCTTTACCTATTCTAAACCGTGTGTCTTTACCTATTCTAAACCATGTGAATGTGTCTTTACCTATTCTAAACCATGTGTCTGTACCTATTCTAAACCGTGTGTCTGTACCTATTCTAAACCGTGTGTCTGTACCTATTCTAAACCGTGTGTCTTTACCTATTCTAAACCGTGTGTCTGTACCTATTCTAAACCATGTGTCTGTACCTATTCTAAACCATGTGAATGTGTCTTTACCTATTCTAAACCATGTGTCTTTACCTATTCTAAACCATGTGTCTTTACCTATTCTAAACCATGTGTCTGTACCTATTCTAAACCATGGAAATGTCTTTACCTATTCTAAACCATGTCTTTACCTATTCTAAACCATGTGTCTTTACCTATTCTAAACCATGTGTCTTTACCTATTCTAAACCATGTGTCTTTACCTATTCTAAACCATGTGTCTTTACCTATTCTAAACCATGTGTCTGTACCTATTCTAAACCATGTGAATGTGTCTGTACCTATTCTAAACCATGTGTCTGTACCTATTCTAAACCATGTGTCTGTACCTATTCTAAACCATGTGTCTGTACCTATTCTAAACCATGTGTCTTTACCTATTCTAAACCGTGTGTCTTTACCTATTCTAAACCGTGTGTCTTTACCTATTCTAAACCGTGTGTCTGTACCTATTCTAAACCGTGTGTCTGTACCTATTCTAAACCGTGTGTCTGTACCTATTCTAAACCGTGTGTCTGTACCTATTCTAAACCGTGTGTCTGTACCTATTCTAAACCGTGTGTCTTTACCTATTCTAAACCGTGTGTCTTTACCTATTCTAAACCGTGTGTCTTTACCTATTCTAAACCGTGTGTCTTTACCTATTCTAAACCGTGTGTCTTTACCTATTCTAAACCGTGTGTCTTTACCTATTCTAAACCGTGTGTCTTTACCTATTCTAAACCGTGTGTCTTTACCTATTCTAAACCATGTGTCTGTACCTATTCTAAACCGTGTGTCTTTACCTATTCTAAACCATGTGAATGTGTCTGTACCTGTATCTATTCTAAACCATGTGTCTTTACCTATTCTAAACCATGTGTCTTTACCTATTCTAAACCATGTGTCTGTACCTATTCTAAACCATGTGTCTTT
>NW_027035914.1:0-12000 GCF_034236695.1 Oncorhynchus nerka
CCCAGGAAGAGTAGCTGCTGCCTTGGCAGGAACTAATGGGGATCCATAATAAACCCCAGGAAGAGTAGCTGCTGCCTTGGCAGGAACTAATGGGGATCCATTATAAACCCCAGGAAGAGTAGCTGCTGCCTTGGCAGGAACTAATGGGGATCCATAATAAACCCCAGGAAGAGTAGCTGCTGCCTTGGCAGGAACTAATGGGGATCCATAATAAACCTCAGGAAGAGTAGCTGCTGCCTTGGCAGGAACTAATGGGGAACCATAATAAACCCCATGAAGAGTAGCTGCTGCCTTGGCAGGAACTAATGGGGATCCATAATAAACCTCAGGAAGAGTAGCTGCTGCCTTGGCAGGAACTAATGGGGATCCATAATAAACCTCAGGAAGAGTAGCTGCTGCCTTGGCAGGAACTAATGGGGATCCATAATAAACCCCATGAACAGTAGCTGCTGCCTTGGCAGGAACTAATGGGGATCCATAATAAACCTCAGGAAGAGTAGCTGCGTAGCAAGAACTAATGGGGATCCATAATAAACCCCAGGAAGAGTAGCTGCTGCCTTGGCAGGAACTAATGGGATCCATAATAAACCACAGGAAGAGTAACTGCTGCCTTGGCAGGAACTAATGGGGATCCATAATAAACCCCCAGGAAGGTAACTGCTGCCTTGGCAGGAACTAATGGGGATCCATAATAAACCCCATGAAGTAGCTGCTGCCTTGGCAGGAACTAATGGGGATCCATAATAAACCCCAGGAAGAGTAACTGCTGGGGATCACAATAAACCCCTTGGCAGGGAACTAATGGGGATCCATAATAAACCCCCAGGAACAGTAGCTGCTGCCTTGGCAGGAACTAATGGGGATCCATAATAAACCCCAGGAAGAGTAACTGCTGCCTTGGCAGGAACTAATGGGGATCCATAATAAACCCCAGGAAGAGTAGCTGCTGCCTTGGCAGGAACTAATGGGGATCTGTAATAAACCCCCAGGAAGAGTAGCTGCTGCCTTGGCAGGAACTAATGGGGATCCGTAATAAACCCCCAGGAAGAGTAGCTGCTGCCTTGACCCAGGGAACTAATGGGGATCCGTAATAAACCCCAGGAAGAGTAACTGCTGCCTTGACAGGAAGTAATGGGGATCCGTAATAAATCCCAGGAAGAGTAACTGCTGCCTTGGCAGGAAGTAATGGGGTTCATAATAAATACAATTAAAATATATAGAAATATATATATGTTACCTTTATTTAACCAGGTAGGCCAGTTGAGGAACAGGTTCTCCCATTTACAGCTGCGACCTGGCCAAGATAAAGCAAAGCAGGGTCTAGAGTGTCCTCCCTCTTGTGCTCTTGTTCTCCATGGACTTTACACTGTCGAAAACTTTTTGGAATTAGTGTTGCAGGATGCAAATTTCTGTTTAAAAAGCTAGCCTTGGCTTTCCTAACTGACTGTGTATATTGGTTCCTAACTTACCTGAAAAGTTTCATATTGTGGGGTCTAATTGATGCTAGTGCAGAGCATAGGATGTTTTTGTGCTGGTCAAGGGCAGTCAGTTTCTGGAGTGAACCAAGGTCTATATCTGTAGATATGTACATGAAGGCAGGGTAAGTGACATCAGGATAGATAATAATAAGGTATTTAGGTAGA
The DNA here is from genome assembly GCF_034236695.1 of Oncorhynchus nerka. Lineage (NCBI taxonomy): Eukaryota > Metazoa > Chordata > Actinopteri > Salmoniformes > Salmonidae > Oncorhynchus > Oncorhynchus nerka. The sequence goes on from NW_027035914.1 coordinate 1,644, forward strand.
CAGATATGTACATGAAAGGCAGGGTAAAGTGAATAGACATCAGGATAGATAATAATAAGGTATTTGAGGTAGATATGTACATGAAGGCAGGGTAAAGTGACTAGACATCAGGATAGATAATAATAAGGTATTTAGGTAGATATGTACATGAACAGGAAGGTAAGTGACATCAGGATAGATAATAATAAGGTATTTGAGGTAGATATGTACATGAAGGCAGGGCAAAGTGACTAGACATCAGGATAGATAATAATAAGGTATTAGAGGTAGATATGTACATGAAGGAGGGTAAAGTGACTAGGCATCAGGATAGATAATAATAAGTATTTGAGGTAGATATGTACATGAAGGCAGGTAAAGTGACTAGGCATCAGGATAGATAATAATGAGGGAGTAGATATGGCACATGAAGGTAAAAAAAGTGACATCAGGATTGATAATAATAAGGTATTTGAGGTAGATATGTACATGAAAGGTAAAGTGACTAGACATCAGGATAGATAATAATAAGGTATTTGAGGTAGATATGTACATGAAGGCAGGGTAAAGTGACATCAGGATAGATAATAATAAGGTATTTAAGGTAGATATGTACATGAAGGCAGGGTAAAGTGACATCAGGATAGATAATAAGGTATTTGAGGTAGATATGTACATGAAGGCAGGGTTAGTGACTAGGACATCCAGGATAGACAATAATAAGGTATTTGAGGTAGATATGTACATGAAGGCAGGGTAAAGTGACATCAGGATAGATAATAATAAGGTATTTGAGGTAGATATGTACATGAAGGCAGGGTAAAGTGACATCAGGATAGATAATAATAAGGTGAGGTAGATATGTACATGAAGGCAGGGTAAAGTGACATCAGGATAGATAATAATAAGGTATTATAGGTAGATATGTACATGAAGGCAGGGTAAAGTGACTAGGCATCAGGATAGATAATAATAAGGTATTTGAGGTAGATATGTACATGAAGGCAGGGTAAAGTGACTAGACATCAGGATAGATAATAATAAGGTATTTGAGGTAGATATGTACATGAAGGCAGGGTAAAGTGACTAGACATCAGGATAGATAAAGAACAGAGTAGCAGTGTGTGTGTGGGTGTGTTGTGTGTGGGTGTGGTGTGTGTGTGTGTGTGTGTGTGTGTGTGGGTGTTGTGTGTGTGTGTGTGTGTGTGTGGGTGTGTGTGTGTGTGTTGTGTGTGGGTGTGGTGTGTGTGTGTGTGTGTGTTGTGTGTGGGTGTGGTGTGTGTGTGTGTGTGGGTGTTGTGTGTGTGTGTGTGTGTGTGGGTGTGTGTGTGTGTGTTGTTCATAAGCGTATGTATGTCGGTGTTGTGTGAGAATATGGTGTCGGACCAACCATGGTTCTGTTATTGTTACTGTGCCTTTTCTGTCTGTGGGGTTGTTATACATTCCACCACTGTCCCCCATATCTCTCTGTGTCTGCTATCTGTGTCCGCCAGGACTCGTCGAGCGTGGTGGCAGCTCTGTTTGTACAGTATGAAGCTGCTCTGCTGTCCCACCTGCCCTTCCCTCTCCACAGTGACGACCACTGTTTGGTCTTCAGCCTCCAGCCACGCTCACAGAGTCACCGAACCTTCTACTCACAGGTCAGTCAGTCACAGAACCTTCTACTCACAGGTCAGTCAGTCACAGAGCCTTCTACTAACAGGTCAGTCAGTCACAGAACCTTCTACTCACAGGTCAGTCAGTCACAGAGCCTTCTACTAACAGGTCAGTCAGTCACAGAGCCTTCTACTCACAGGTCAGTCAGTCACAGAGCCTTCTACTCACAGGTCAGTCAGTCACAGAACCTTCTACTAACAGGTCAGTCAGTCACAGAGCCTTCTACTAACAGGTCAGTCAGTCACAGAGCCTTCTACTCACAGGTCAGTCAGTCACAGAACCTACTAAAATGTCAGTCCTTCACAGAGCCTTCTACACACAGGTCAGTCAGTCACAGAACCTACTAAAATGTCAGTCAGTCACAGAGCCTTCTACTCACAGGTTAGTCAGTCACAGAGCCTTCTACTAACAGGTCAGTCAGTCAGTCAGTCACAGAGCCTTCTGCTCACAGGTCAGTCAGTCAGTCACAGAACCTTCTACTCACAGGTCAGTCAGTCACAGAGCCTTCTACTCACAGGTCAGTCAGTCACAGAGCCTTCTACTCACAGGTCAGTCAGTCACAGAGCCTTCTACTCACAGGTCAGTCAGTCACAGAACCTTCTACTCACAGGTCAGTCAGTCAGTCACAGAACCTTCTACTAACAGGTCAGTCAGTCACAGAGCCTTCTACTCACAGGTTAGTCAGTCACAGAGCCTTCTACTAACAGGTCAGTCAGTCAGTCACAGAGCCTTCTACTCACAGGTCAGTCAGTCAGTCACAGAACCTTCTACTCACAGGTCAGTCAGTCACAGAGCCTTCTACTCACAGGTCAGTCAGTCACAGAGCCTTCTCACAGGTCAGTCAGTCACAGAGCCTTCTACTCACAGGGTCAGTCAGTCACAGAACCTTCTACTCACAGGTCAGTCAGTCAGTCACAGAACCTTCTACTAACAGGTCAGTCAGTCACAGAGCCTTCTACTCACAGGTTAGTCAGTCACAGAGCCTTCTACAACAAGGTCAGTCAGTCAGTCAGTCACAGAGCCTTCTACTCACAGGTCAGTCAGTCAGTCACAGAACCTTCTACTCACAGGTCAGTCAGTCACAGAGCCTTCTACTCACAGGTCAGTCAGTCACAGAGCCTTCTACTCACAGTCAGTCAGTCACAGAGCCTTCTACTCACAGGTCAGTCAGTCACAGAAACCTTCTACTCACAGGTCAGTCAGTCAGTCACAGAACCTTCTACTAACAGGTCAGTCAGTCACAGAGCCTTCTACTAACAGGTCAGTCAGTCTGTCACAGAGCCTTCTACTAACAGGTCAGTCAGTCTGTCACAGAGCCTTCTACTCACAGGTCAGTCAGTCAGTCACAGAGCCTTCTACTCACAGGTCAGTCAGTCAGTCACAGAGCCTTCTACTCACAGGTCAGTCAGTCTGTCACAGAGCCTTCTACTCACAGGTCAGTCAGTCAGTCACAGAGCCTTCTACTCACAGGTCAGTCAGTCACAGAGCCTTCTACTCACAGGTCAGTCAGTCACAGAGCCTTCTATTCACAGGGAGCTGTAGCTGTTTATATGTTGTACTGTAGTTGTTTATGTGTTGTATTGTGGTTGTGTTGTATTGTGGTTGTTTAGGTGTTGTATTGTGGTTGTTTAGGTGTTGTATTGTGGTTGTGTTGTATTGTGGTTGTTTATGTGTTGTATTGTGGTTGTTTAGGTGTTGTATTGTGGTTGTTTAGGTGTTGTGTTGTGGTTGTTTATGTGTTGTATGGTGGTTGTTTATGTATTGTATTGTGGTTGTTTAGGTGTTGTATTGTGGTTGTTTAGGTGTTGTATTGTGGTTGTATTGTATTGCGGTTGTTTAGGTGTTGTATTGTGGTTGTTTAGGTGTTGTATTGTGGTTGTGTTGTATTGTGGTTGTTTAGGTGTTGTATTGTGGTTGTTTATGTGTTGTATTGTGGTTGTATTGTATTGTGGTTGTTTAGGTGTTGTATTGTGGTTGTGTTGTATTGTGGTTGTTTTAGGTGTTGTATTGTGGTTTGTGTTGTATTGTGGTTGTTTTAGGTGTTGTATTGTGGTTGTTTAGGTGTTGTATTGTGGTTGTTTAGGTGTTGTATTGTGGTTGTATTGTGGTTGTGTTGTATTGTGGTTGTGTTGTATTGTGGTTGTGTGTTGTATTGTGGTTGTTTATGTGTTGTATTGTGGTTGCATTGTATTGTGGTTGTTTATGTGTTGTATTGTGGTTGTTTAGGTGTTGTATTGTGTTGTTTAGGTGTTGTATTTGTGGTTGTTTAGGTGTTGTATTGTGGTTGTTTATGTTGTGGTTGTGTTGTATTGTGGTTGTGTTGTATTGTGCTGTTTAGGTGTTGTATTGTGGTTGTTTAGGTGTTGTATTGTGGTTGTATTGTATTGTGGTTGTTTATGTGTTGCATTGTGGTTATTTAGGTGTTGTATCAGGTTGTGTTGTATTGTGGTTGTGCTTGCATTGTGGTTGTAGTTGTAATGTGTCACATGTGTTGTATTGTGGTTGTTTAGGTGTTGTATTGTGGCTGTGTTGTGGTTGTTTAGGTGTTGTATTGTGGTTGTTTAGGTGTTGTATTGTGGTTGTATTGTGGCTGGGTTTAGGCACAGCATTGTGGTTGTTTCAGGGGTTGTATCAGGTTGTGTCATGGGTTGTTTGTGTGTTGTATTGTGGTTAGTTTAGGTGTTGCATTGTGGTTCATTGCACAGGCTGTTTAGGTGTTGTATTGTGGTTGTATTGTATTGTGGTTGTGTTGTATTGTGGTTGTTTAGGTGTTGTATTGTGGTTGTATTGTATTGTGGTTGTTTAGGTGTTGTATTGTGGTTGTATTGTATTGTGGTTGTGTTGTATTGTGGTTGTTTAGGTGTTGTATTGTGGTTGTTTAGGTGTTGTATTGTGGTTTGTGTTGTATGGTGGTTGTTTAGGTGTTGTATTGTGGTTGTTTAGGTGTTGTATCGTGGTTGTTTATGTGTTGTATTGTGGTTGTTTATGTATTGTATTGTGGTTGTTTATGTGTTGTATTGTGGTTGTATTGTGGTTGTTTAGGTGTTGTATTGTGGTTGTTTAGGTGTTGTATTGTGGTTTGTATTGTGGTTGTTTAGGTGTTGTATTGTGGTTGTATTGTATTGTGGTTGTTTATGTGTTGTATTGTGGTTGTATTGTGGTTGTTTAGGTGTTGTATTGTGGTTGTGTTGTATTGTGGTTGTGTTGTATTGTGGTTGTTTATGTGTTGTATTGTGGTTGTTTAGGTGTTGTATTGTGGTTGTATTGTGGTTGTTTAGGTGTTGTATTGTGGTTGTTTTAGGATTTGTATTGTGGTTGTTTAGATGTTGTATTGTGGTTGTTTAGATGTTGTATTGTGGTTGTTTATGTGTTGAATTGTGGTTGTTTATGTGTTGAATTGTGGTTGTATTGTATTGTGGTTGTTTAGGTGTTGTATTGTGGTTGTGTTGTATTGTGGTTGTTTAGGTGTTGTATTGTGGTTGTGTTGTATTGTGGTTGTTTAGGTGTTGTATTGTGGTTGTGTTGTATTGTGGTTGTTTAGGTGTTGTATTGTGGTTGTGTTGTATTGTGGTTGTTTAGGTGTTGTATTGTGGTTGTGTTATATTGTGGTTGTTTAGGTGTTGTATTTTGGTTGTGTTATATTGTGGTTGTTTAGGTGTTGTATTGTGGTTGTTTTAGGTGTTGTATTGTGGTTGTTTAGGTGTTATATTGTGGTTGTTTAGGTGTTGTATTGTGGTTGTGTTGTATTGTGGTTGTTTGTGTTGTATTGTGGTTGTTTAGGTGTTGTATTGTGGTTGTATTGTGGTTGTTTAGGTGTTGTATTGTGGTTGTATTGTGGTTGTTTAGGTGTTGTATTGTGGTTGTATTGTATTGTGGTTGTTTAGGTGTTGTATTGTGGTTGTTTAGGATTTGTATTGTGGTTGTGTTGTATTGTGGTTGTGTTGTATGGTGGTTGTATTGTGGTTGTTTAGGTGTTGTATTGTGGTTGTGTTGTATTGTGGTTGTTTATGTGTTGTATTGTGGTTGTTTAGGTGTTGTATTGTGGTTGTTTAGGTGTTGTGTTGTGGTTGTTTATGTGTTGTATGGTGGTTGTTTATGTATTGTATTGTGGTTGTTTAGGTGTTGTATTGTGGTTGTTTAGGTGTTGTATTGTGGTTGTATTGTATTGTGGTTGTTTAGGTGTTGTATTGTGGTTGTTTAGGTGTTGTATTGTGGTTGTGTTGTATTGTGGTTGTTTAGGTGTTGTATTGTGGTTGTTTATGTGTTGTATTGTGGTTGTATTGTATTGTGGTTGTTTAGGTGTTGTATTGTGGTTGTGTTGTATTGTGGTTGTTTAGGTGTTGTATTGTGGTTGTGTTGTATTGTGGTTGTTTAGGTGTTGTATTGTGGTTGTTTAGGTGTTGTATTGTGGTTGTTTAGGTGTTGTATTGTGGTTGTATTGTATTGTGGTTGTGTTGTATTGTGGTTGTGTTGTATTGTGGTTGTTTATGTGTTGTATTGTGGTTGTATTGTATTGTGGTTGTTTATGTGTTGTATTGTGGTTGTTTAGGTGTTGTATTGTGGTTGTTTAGGTGTTGTATTGTGGTTGTTTAGGTGTTGTATTGTGGTTGTTTATGTGTTGTGGTTGTGTTGTATTGTGGTTGTGTTGTATTGTGGTTGTTTAGGTGTTGTATTGTGGTTGTTTAGGTGTTGTATTGTGGTTGTATTGTATTGTGGTTGTTTATGTGTTGTATTGTGGTTGTTTAGGTGTTGTATTGTGGTTGTGTTGTATTGTGGTTGTGTTGTATTGTGGTTGTGTTGTATTGTAGTTGTTTATGTGTTGTATTGTGGTTGTTTAGGTGTTGTATTGTGGTTGTGTTGTGGTTGTTTAGGTGTTGTATTGTGGTTGTTTAGGTGTTGTATGTGTGGTTGTATTGTGGTTGTTTAGGTGTTGTATTGTGGTTGTTTAGGTGTTGTATTGTGGTTGTTGTATGTGGTTGTTTAGTGTGTTGTATTGTGGTTGTTTAGGTGTTGTATTGTGGTTGTATTGTATTGTGGTTGTTTAGGTGTTGTATTGTGGTTGTATTGTATTGTGGTTGTGTTGTATTGTGGTTGTTTAGGTGTTGTATTGTGGTTGTGTTGTATTGTGGTTGTTTAGGTGTTGTATTGTGGTTGTGTATTGTGGTTGTGTTGTATTGTGGTTGTTTAGGTGTTGTATTGTGGTTGTTTAGGTGTTGTATTGTGGTTGTGTTTGTATTGTGGTTGTTTAGGTGTTGTATTGTGGTTGTTTAGGTGTTGTATTGTGGTTGTTTATGTGTTGTATTGTGGTTGTTTATGTATTGTATTGTGGTTGTTTATGTGTTGTATTGTGGTTGTATTGTGGTTGTTTAGGTGTTGTATTGTGGTTGTTTAGGTGTTGTATTGTGGTTGTATTGTGGTTGTTTAGGTGTTGTATTGTGGTTGTATTGTATTGTGGTTGTTTATGTGTTGTATTGTGGTTTGTATTGTGGTTGTTTAGGTGTTGTATTGTGGTTGTGTTGTATTGTGGTTGTGTTGTATTGTGGTTGTTTATGTGTTGTATTGTGGTTGTTTAGGTGTTGTATTGTGGTTGTATTGTGGTTGTTTAGGTGTTGTATTGTGGTTGTTTAGGATTTGTATTGTGGTTGTTTAGATGTTGTATTGTGGTTGTTTAGATGTTGTATTGTGGTTGTTTATGTGTTGAATTGTGGTTGTTTATGTGTTGAATTGTGGTTGTAGTTGTATTGTGGTTGTTTAGGTGTTGTATTGTGGTTGTGTTGTATTGTGGTTGTTTAGGTGTTGTATTGTGGTTGTGTTGTATTGTGGTTGTTTAGGTGTTGTATTGTGGTTGTGTTGTATTGTGGTTGTTTAGGTGTTGTATTGTGGTTGTGTTGTATTGTGGTTGTTTAGGTGTTGTATTGTGGTTGTGTTATATTGTGGTTGTTTAGGTGTTGTATTTTGGTTGTGTTATATTGTGGTTGTTTAGGTGTTGTATTGTGGTTGTTTAGGTGTTGTATTGTGGTTGTTTAGGTGTTATATTGTGGTTGTTTAGGTGTTGTATTGTGGTTGTGTTGTATTGTGGTTGTTTGTGTTGTATTGTGGTTGTTTGGTGTTGTATTGTGGTTGTATTGTGTTGTTTAGGTGTTGTATTGTGGTTGTATTGTGGTTGTTTAGGTGTTGTATTGTGGTTGTATTGTATTGTGGTTGTTTAGGTGTTGTATTGTGGTTGTTTAGGATTTGTATTGTGGTTGTGTTGTATTGTGGATTGTGTTGTATGGTGGTTGTATTGTGGTTGTTTAGGTGTTGTATTGTGGTTGTATTGTATTGTGGTTGTTTATGTGTTGTATTGTGGTTGTTTAGGTGTTGTATTGTGGTTGTTTAGGTGTTGTATTGTGGTTGTTTAGGTGTTGTATTGTGGTTGTGTTGTATTGTGGTTGTTTAGGTGTTGTATTGTGGTTGTTTTAGGTGTTGTATTGTGGTTGTTTAGGTGTTGTATTGTGGTTGTGTTGTATTGTGGTTGTGTTGTATTGTGGTTGTTTAGGTGTTGTATTGTTGTTGCAGGTGTTACCAGTGTGGCAGGGGTCAGACTCTGGACTCTCTGCAGCTGGTGGACAGAGAACAGCTGACCTGGGATCAGAGGAACATGTGAGTCACAGTAACGAACTGGCACTTAGTCTACGACTTCTACGTAAAGTGGTCTGACTTTGATCTGTCAGAAATGTCAATATTAGGAGTAATGTTGTTGATCCATGTTGTCCCTCAAGGCACTCCAGACTGCAGTGGTTGCATGACTGCCACGCCCCCCCGGTGGCCAAACGCAGAGGCAGCCTGAAGGCCTCATACTCCCAGCTACCAGAACAGGAGATGTATGTATACACTACCTAGTATACATGACCTAGTATACACTACCTAGTATACACTACCTAGTATACATGACCTAGTATACACTACCTACCACATAGAGGCAGCCTGAAGGCCTCATACTCCCAGCTACCAGAACAGGAGATGTATGTATACACTACCTAGTATACATGACCTAGTATACATTACCTAGTATACACTACCTAGTATACACTACCTACCACATAGAGGCAGCCTGAAGGCCTCATAGTCCCAGCTACCAGAACAGGAGATGTATGTATACACTACCTAGTATACACTACCTAGTATACATGACCTAGTATACATGACCTAGTATACACTACCTACCACATAGAGGCAGCCTGAAGGCCTCATAGTCCCAGCTACCAGAACAGAACATGTACATATACACTACCTAGTATACACTACCTAGTATACACTACCTAGTATACATTGCCTAGTATACACTACCTAGTATACACTACTTAGTATACACTACCTACCACATAGAGGCAGCCTGAAGGCCTCATAGTCCCAGCTACCAGAACAGGACATGGACATATATATAAACATTTTTTTTTTAATCCTTGCTCAGGACATGATGTTCTGAAAGAGCTGCAAAATCTGGACCCTACAAATCAGCCGGGCTAGACAATCTGGACCCTTTCTAACATTATCTGCCGAAGTTGTTGCCACCCCTATTACTAGCCTGTTCAACCTCTCTTTCAAGTGTCGTCTGAGATTCCCAAAGATTGGAAAGCAGCTGCGGTCATCCCCCTCTTCAAGGGGAAACTCTTGACCCAAACTGCTACAGACCAATATCTATCCTACCCTGCCTTTCTAAGGTCTTCGAAAACCAAGTCAACAAACAGATTACCGACCATTTAGAATCCCACCGCACCTTCTCCGCTATGCAATCTGGTTTCGAGCTGGTCATGGGGTGCACCTCAGCCACGCTCAAGGTCCTAAACAATATCTTAACCGCCAGACAGTACTGTGCAGCCGTATTCATCGACCTGGCCAAGGCTTTCGACACTGTCAATAACCATATCCTCATCGGCAGACTCGACAGCCTTGTTTTCTCAAATGATTGCCTCGCCTGGTTCACCAAGTACTTCTCTGATAGAGTTCAGTGTGTCAAATCGGAGGGCCTTTTGTCCTGGCCTCTGGCAGTCTCTATGGGTGTGCCACAGGGTTCAATTCTTGGGCCGACTCTCTTCTCTGTATACATCAATGATGTCGCTCTTGCTGCTGGTGAGTCTCTGATCGACCTCTACACAGACGACACCATTCTGTATACTTCTGGCCCTTCTTTGGACATTGTGATAACAACCCTCTAGACGAGCTTCAATGCCATACAACTCTCCTTCCGTGGCCTCCAACTGCTCTTAAATACAAGTAAAATTAAATGCATGCTCTTCAACCGATCGCTGCCTGCATCTGCCCGCCCGTCCAGCATCACTACTCACTACTCTGGATGGTTCTGTGAATATGTGAACAACTACAAATACCTAGGTGTCTGGTTAGACTGTAAACTCTCCTTCCAGACTCACGTCAAACCTCCAATCCAAAGTTAAATCTAGAATTGGCTTCTATTTCGCAACAAAGCATCCTTCACTCATGCTGGAAGTGAAATATGGAACCGTTATGTATTTTATCTAACGGGCGGCAACCCTAAGTCTAAATATTGCTGTTACAGTGCACAACCTTCAATGTTATGTCATAATTATGTACAATTCTGGCAAATTAATTTTGGTCTTTGTTAGGAAGAAATGGTCTTCACGCAGTTCGCAACGAGCCAGGCGGCCCAAACTGCTGCATAATACCCTGACTCTGCTTGCACAGAACACAATTACCCTAGTTA
>NW_027035915.1:0-12001 GCF_034236695.1 Oncorhynchus nerka
CCCAGGCTGTACAGTAATACCTTTATTACAGACAATAACATGTAGACTAATCGATTAATGCAAGGATTCATGTTAACTATGTAATTCATGTTAATTATATACTGTAACTTCTCTCAGGAACTTGTTTATCTCTGTGGAAGGGAGAGAATTCTGACACTATTTCACTCCAGTTTAAGACTGGCATGAGTATTAAACTAATGTGAATGATGTATGCATTGTAAACAATTAAACAGTTTTATGATAGAACGTCTTTTGTAGGGAATTAACCAATTTAATTGTAGTCAGTGCCATGAAAAATAACTTTCTATTTTATGTACCTATAAGGGCGCAAGGCGAGACCCAAATGCAGACACAGGAAGAAGATTGTAGAGCTCCGATATTTATTATAACAACGGGAGTAGTCAAAGGCAGGTTGATGACAGGCGAGAGTTCATGAACCAGGTCAGAGTCCAAACAGTACCAGACAATAGGCAGTCTCGAGGTCAGGCCAGGCAGGGGTCAGAAACCAGATCCGAGTCCAAAACAGTACAAGGGGATAGGCAGGCTGGTCGCCAGAACAGGCAAGTGTCGAAACAAGGAGGACTAGAAACAAACAGAGACTGGGAAAAATAGGAGCAAGGAAAAATGCTGGTTTGACTTGGCAAACAAAATTAACTGGCACAGAGAAACACAGGGATATATACACACCAGGGATAATAAGCGACACTAGGAGGGGGTGGAGACAATCACAAGGACAGGTGAACCAGATCAGGGTGTGACAGTACCAGGCTTTCCCTTCACCTTTAGTATGAAAGCCTGTGGAAGTTCATGTCAAAAAAGGCTAAAATAACTTGTATTCTTGTATCCAAGCGTTTGCCCCTCGCAACAATTGGAATAGATACATTCCGAAACCGAAAGCCAATCATTTCCACTTTTGCTCACTTGGGGGTAGTGTCATTTCAACCAAATTACAGTGCATTCAGAAAGTATTCAGACCCATTGACTTTTTCCATATTTTGTTACAGCCTTATTCTAAAATTGATTGAATTGTTCCCCCCCCCCCCCCCCTCATCGATCTACACACAATAGAAATGTTTGCAGATGTATTTAAAAAAAAATCATATATTACATTTACATAAGTATTCATACCCATGACTGAGTACTTTGTTGAAGCACCTTTGGTAGCAATTACAGCCTTGAGTGTTCTTGGGTATGACACGACAAGCTTGGCACACCTGTATTTGGGGAGTTTCTCCCATTCTTCCCTGCAGATCCTCTCAAGCTCTATCAGGTTGGATGGGGAGCGTCGCTGCACAGCTATTTTCAGGTCTCTCCAGAGATGGATCAAGTCTGGGCTCTGACTGGGCCACTCAAGGACAGTCAGAGATTTGTCCCGAAGCCACTCCTGTGTTGTCTTGACAGTGTGCTTAGGGTCGTTGTCCTGTTGGAAGGTGAACCTTTGCCCCAGTCTGAGGTCCTGAGCGCTCTGGAGCAGGGTTTCATCAATGACCTCTATGTACTTTGCTCTGTTCATCCTTCCCTTGATCCTGACTAGTCTCCCAGTTACTGCAGCTGAAAAACATCCCCTCAGCATGATGCTGCCACCACCGTGCTTCACCGTAGGGATGGTGCCAGGTTTCCTCCAGACGTGATACTTGGCATTCAGGCCAAAGAGTTCAATCTTGATTTCACCAGACCAGCAAATCTTGTCAAATCAAATCAAATCAAATTTTATTTGTCACATACACATGGTTAGCAGATGTTAATGCGAGTGTAGCGAAATGCTTGTGCTTCTAGTTCCGACAATGCAGTAATAACCAACAAGTAATCTAACTAACAATTCCAAAACTACTGTCTTATACACAGTGTAAGGGGATAAAGAATATGTACATAAGGATATATGAATGAGTGATGGTACAGAGCAGCATAGGCAAGATACAGTAGATGGTATCGAGTACAGTATATACATATGAGATGAGTATGTAAACAAAGTGGCATAGTTAAAGTGGCAAGTGATACATGTATTACATAAGGATGCAGTCGATGATATAGAGTACAGTATATACGTATGCATATGAGATGAATAATGTAGGGTAAGTAACATTATATAAGGTAGCATTGTTTAAAGTGGCTAGTGATATATTTACATCATTTCCCATCAATTCCCATTATTAAAGTGGCTGGAGTTGAGTCAGTGTCAGTGTCAGTGTGTTGGCAGCAGCCACTCAATGTTAGTGGTGGCTGTTTAACAGTCTGATGGCCTTGAGATAGAAGCTGTTTTTCAGTCTCTCGGTCCCAGCTTTGATGCACCTGTACTGACCTCGCCTTCTGGATGAAAGCGGGGTGAACAGGCAGTGGCTCGGGTGGTTGATGTCCTTGATGATCTTTATGGCCTTCCTGTAACATCGGGTGGTGTAGGTGTCCTGGAGGGCAGGTAGTTTGCCCCCGGTGATGCGTTGTGCAGACCTCACTACCCTCTGGAGAGCCTTACGGTTGAGGGCGGAGCAGTTGCCGTACCAGGCGGTGATACAGCCCGCCAGGATGCTCTCGATTGTGCATCTGTAGAAGTTTGTGAGTGCTTTTGGTGACAAGCCGAATTTCTTCAGCCTCCCGAGGTTGTAGAGGCGCTGCTGCGCCTTCTTCACGATGCTGTCTGTGTGAGTGGACCAATTCAGTTTGTCTGTGATGTGTATGCCGAGGAACTTAAAACTTGCTACCCTCTCCACTACTGTTCCATCGATGTGGATAGGAGGGTGTTCCCTCTGCTGTTTCCTGAAGTCCACAATCATCTCTTTAGTTTTGTTGACGTTGAGTGTGAGGTTATTTTCCTGACACCACACTCTGAGGGCCCTCACCTCCTCCCTGTAGGCCGTCTTGTCGTTGTTGGTAATCAAGCCTACCACTAATGTGTCGTCCGCAAACTTGATGATTGAGTTGGAGGCGTGCGTGGCCACGCAGTCGTGGGTGAACAGGGAGTACAGGAGAGGGCTCAGAACGCACCCTTGTGGGGCCCCAGTGTTGAGGATCAGCGGGGTGGAGATGTTGTTGCCTACCCTCACCACCTGGGGGCGGCCCGTCAGGAAGTCCAGTACCCAGTTGCACAGGGCGGGGTCGAGACCCAGGGTCTCGAGCTTGATGACGAGCTTGGAGGGTACTATGGTGTTGAATGCCGAGCTGTAGTCGATGAACAGCATTCTCACATAGGTATTCCTCTTGTCCAGATGGGTTAGGGCAGTGTGCAGTGTGGTTGAGATTACATCGTCTGTGGACCTATTTGGGCGGTAAGCAAATTGGAGTGGGTCTAGGGTGTCAGGTAGGGTGGAGGTGATATGGTCCTTGACTAGTCTCTCAAAGCACTTCATGATGACGGAAGTGAGTGCTATGGGGCGGTAGTCGTTTAGCTCAGTTACCTTAGCTTTCTTGGGAACAGGAACAATGGTGGCCCTCTTGAAGCATGTGGGAATAGCAGACTGGTATAGGGATTGATTGAATATGTCCGTAAACACACCGGCCAGCTGGTCTGCGCATGCTCTGAGGGCGCGGCTGGGGATGCCGTCTGGGCCTGCAGCCTTGCGAGGGTTAACACGTTTAAATGTCTTACTCACCTCGGCTGCAGTGAAGGAGAGACCGCATGTTTTCGTTGCAGGCCGTGTCAGTGGCACTGTATTGTCCTCAAAGCGGGCAAAAAAGTTATTTAGTCTGCCTGGGAGCAAGACATCCTGGTCCGTGACTGGGCTGGATTTCTTCTTGTAGTCCGTGATTGACTGTAGACCCTGCCACATGCCTCTTGTGTCTGAGCTTGTCATGGTCTGGGAGTCTTTAGATGCCTTGGGCAAACTCCAAGCAGGCTGTCATGTGCCTTTTACTGAGGAGTGGCTTCCATCTGGTCATCTACCATAAAGGCCTGATTGGTGGAGTGCTGCAGAGATTGTTGTCTTTCTGAAAGTTTCTCCCATCTCCACAGAGGAAATCTGGATCTCTATCACAGTGACCATTGGGTTCTTGGTCACCTCCCTGACCAATGCCCTTCTCCCCCATTTGCTCAGTTGGCCAGCTCTGGGAAGAGTTTTGGTGTGTTCAAAATTCTTTCATTTAAGAATGATGGAGGCCACTCTGTTCTTGGGGACTTTCAAGTCGGCATAATGTTTTTGGTACCCTTACCCAGATCTGGCCTCGACACAATCCTGTCTCAGAGCTCTACGGACAATTCCTTCTATTTCATGGCTTGGTTTTTGCTCTGACATGCGCTGTCAACTGTGGGACCTTATATAGACAGATGTGTGCCTTTCCAAATCATGTCCAATCAATTGAACTTACCACAGGTATAAATAAGGTATTTATTTTTTATCATGAGAACATTTCGCCAAGAAAACCAGTAAGTCTGCAGAATGCTTCACCATTACATTTACACTAAATTACATATTGTAATGCATGTAAATGTTACAGTAAGATCTATTGACAGTATACTCTGTTCTGCCCTCAGAATTGACAGAGGACCCCATTGTGGTGGACGTGTGCTGACCAAGCAGCAGGAGTGGGCAGTGATGGAAATGTTGAGGGCCAGGAATGACGACATACGGCTGTCTGAAATAAAGCAGGCCATTGAGGAGATCGATGACACCTTGGCCAAACCTGAGGAATGGGGCTGGATAAATGTAACCACTCAAATTCATTGACAGAGTTGTGATGCAAGAACTGACCTGCCATGATATCAAAGTTAGTTTTACCATGTTTTGAGGCTATACAGTGTTGGATTACATTTACTTTGTTTACAAACATTGGAGTAAAACAAGCTTTTATATAAGGTTCTGTTGGGGTACAACAGTTGATCTAAGCTCATGATGTCACGATCGTCGTAGTGAGGAGACCAAAGCGCAGCGTGATGTGAATACACACTTAATGTAAGACGAATGAACACGAAGTACACTAAACAAACAAACAAAATAACAAAGCGAAAGTGACCGCTATCAACACTGAGTGCAAAAATGCAACATCACATAGTCGCTGAGCCGGCTTCATGGCACCTGGCTTGAGGCCCACTCTAGCCCGGCCGATACAAGGCGCTGCTATGTATCGCACCGGTGTAAGGGTTTTCTGGTGAAAGAGAAGCGGACCAAAAAGCAGCATGGTGGTTATTCATGTTCTTTAATTTATAAAGAAACTACACATGAGATAACTAACAAAAACAACAAACGTGAGAAAACCTAAACCAGTCCCATCTGGTGCAAACACAGAGACAGGAACAATCACCCACAAACACACAGTGAAACCCAGGCTACCTAAGTATGATTCTCAATCAGAGACAACTAATGACACCTGCCTCTGATTGAGAACCATACTAGGCTGAAACATAGAAATTCCCAAAACCTAGAAAAACAAACATAGACTGCCCACCCAACTCACGCCCTGACCATACTAAATAAATACAAAACAAAGGAAATAAAGGTCAGAACGTGACAACCGGGCTATGCCTGCGCACCGGGGATACCGTGTGCCTCACAGCATAACACGGTGCCTTCCTGGTCCCTCTCTCTCCACGGTAAGCACGGGGAGTTGGGGCAGGTCTCCTACCTGACTTCGCCACACTCCCCGTGTGCCCCTCGGGCTTCCAGCCGCGCTGCCGTGCTGCCTCCTCATACCACCGCCTCTCGACTTTCGCTGCCTCCAGCTCAGCCTTGGGGCGGCGATATTCCCCAGCCTGTGCCCAGGGTCCCTTGCCATCCAAAATCTCCTCCCATGTCCAGGAGTCTTGCGATTTCGGCCGCTACTGCTGCTGCTGCCCGTTACTACGCTGCTTGGTCCTTTGGTGGTGGGTGATTCTTTAACGGGATTCGTCCTCCTCTGACGAGGAGTATGAGAGATCGGACCAATATGCAGAGTGGTACGTGTTCGTCATGTTTTAATGAACAAAATCACTGAACACGAAAATACAGAATAACAAATAGAAAGACAGAAAGGAAAACCTAAACAGTTCCGTGTGGAACACACAGACACAGAAAACAATCGCCCACGAAACACTGGTGGGAAAAGGCTACTAAGTATGATTCTCAATCAGAGACAACTAACGACACCTGCCTCTGATTGAGAACCATACCAGGCCAAACGCAAAATACAACATAGAAAAACAAACATAGACTGCCCACCCCAACTCACGCCCTGACCATACTAAAACAAAGACAAAACAAAGGAACTAAGGTCAGAACGTGACACCATTCAACCTTGATATTAGACACACTAGTGGTAAGGATAATATCATTCCTGATGCTCTGTGTGCTCCTTTAACTTAGTTTGTATCTTCTCTCTGCTGACCCCTAAGGGCTGTCTGCATCTCTTTCCTCTTAAACTGCTCCCCAGGTACCAGGGCTGCCGAGTTTGAGGGGCGGACAGTCAGCTGGGGGACACGGTGCTACTGCTAGGAGCCAGGGCTGGTATCCTTTTTTTTCTTCTTTTTGGGGAACTTTGGATTGTTTTGAATATGTTGGGCTGAGATTTGGGTTGAGGGTGGGACCCTCAATTTAAGGAAGGGGTATCACGGCCCCTCCCCTCCATTGCAGGGGCGGTTCCTCTTGCAGGCAGAGGAGGGTCGTTAGTGATTGGAGCCACCTGGGCTCAGGGTATTTAAACTGCTTCACTAACCACTCTTGTATCTCTCTCTCTGCTCCTCCAGGTATGATCCTGTTTTGTTTGATCCTATGTAGTTTTAGGTAGTTTTCACTCAGTCATTCACACACACAGATTCACGCATCCCTGCACTTTACCTACAGTGGGGCAAAAAAGTATTTAGTCAGCCACCAATTCTGCAAGTTCTCCCACTTAAAAAGATGAGAGAGGCAAAAAGAGAGAAAAAATCCAGAAAATCACATTGTAGGAGTTTTAATGAATTTATTTGCAAATTATGGTGGAAAATAAGTATTTGGTCAGCTACAAACAAGCAAGATTTCTGGCTCTCACAGACCTGTAACTTCTTCCTTAAGAGGCTCCTCTGTCCTCCACTTGTTACCTGTATTAATGGCACCTGTTTGAACTTGTTATCAGTATAAAAGACACCTGTCCACAACCTCAAACAGTCACACTCCAAACTCCACTATGGCCAAGACCAAAGAGCTGTCAAAGGACACTAGAAACAAAATTGTAGACCTGCACCAGGCTGGAAAGACTGAATCTGCAACATGTAAGCAGCTTGGTTTGAAGAAATCAAACTGTGGGAGCAATTATTAGGAAATGGAAGACACGCAAGATCTCACCCCGTGGGGTCAAAATGATCACAAGAATGGTGAGCAAAAATCCCAGAACCACACGGGGGGACCTAGTGAATGACCTGCAGAGAGCTGGGACCAAAGTAACAACGCCTACCATCAGCAAGGGCATTGAAGATGAAACGTGGCTGGGTCTTTCAGCATGACAATGATCCCAAACACACCGCCCGGGCAACGAAGGAGTGGCTTCGTAAGAAGCATTTCAAGGTCCTGGAGTGGCCTAGCCAGTCTCCAGATCTCAACCCCATAGAAAATCTTTGGAGGGAGTTGAAAGTCTGTGTTGCCCAGCAACAGCCCCAAAACATCACTGCTCTAGAGGAGATCTGCATAGAGGAATGGGCCAAAATACCAGCAACAGTGTGTGAAAACCTTGTGAAGACTTACAGAAAACGTTTGACCTCTGTCATTGCCAACAATGGGTATATAACAAAGTATTGAGATAAACTTTTGTTATTGACCAAATACTTATTTTCCACCATAATTTGCAAATAAATTCATTAAAAATCCTACTATGTTATTTTCTGGATTTTTTTTCTTCTCATTTTGTCTGTCATAGTTTAAATGTACCTATGATGAAAATTACAGGCCTCTCTCATCTTTTTAAGTGGGAGAACTTGCACAATTGGTGGCTGACTAAATACTTTTTGCCCCACTGTACTCCCTACATTATGATACTTTCACACCCCATTCCTTTTTCTTTGTTTAAAGTTAATAGTTTTGGTTTATAATAAAGAACCTTTTTGATTGGCCTATACCTGTTGTTCGTGTCCCCTCATTTTTGCCACAGGCTATGAGCCGGCCTGTGACACAACTAACTAGCTCACGTGCAAAAATGTGCTATTGCTAATTAGTTAGCTCAAGTGCAAATGGTTGCTAATTAATGCTATGCTAACATCGGTGCGTACTGGTATAACATGAATATTACAAAGTACATTATGCATAATGACAGTCTCACTTACATCCATGGTTTATATTTTTATCCATGAATGTTACTGTAGGTTTGATTAAGATTCGCTTTCGTTAACGTTGATACCTTCGACGTGAACCTCAACATGACTGACTTCCGGCGCTGACAGAGATGGCTGCCTCGCTTCGCATTCCTAGGAAATTATCCAGTATTTTGTTTTTTTATGTATTATTTCTCACATTGTTACCCCAGAATCTTAAGTTTTATTACATACAGCCGGGAGGAACTATTGGATATAAGAGCAACGTCAATTTATCAACATTACGACCAGAAATACGACTTTCCCGATGCGGATCCTCTGTTTGGTCCACCACCCAGGGCAATGGATCGGATCCCAGCCGTCAGCCCAAAACAACGGCGCCGCAGAAGGGGCAGACGGAGCGGTCAGCTGGTCAGGCTCCGTAGACGGGCAATGTCCAGTGTCTTGACAACAAGGTAGACGAAATCTGAGCAAGGGTTGCCTTCCAGAGAGACATCAGAGATTGTAACATTCTCTGTTTCACGGAAACATGGCTCACTCAGGATACGTTATCAGAGTTGGTACAGTCACCTGGTTTCTTCACGCATCGCGCCGACAGAAACAAACATCTCTCTGGTAAGAAGAAGGGCGGGGGTATATGCCTTATGATTAACGAGACGTGGTGTGATCATAACATCATACAGGAACTCAAGTCCTTTTGTTCACCTGACCTAGAATTCCTTACAATCAAATGCCATCTGCATTAACTACCAAGAGAATTCTCTTTGATTATGATCACAGTCGTGTATATCCCCCCGAAGCAGACACATCGACGGCCCTGAAAGAACTTCATTTGACTCTATGTAAACTGGAATTCACATATACTGAGGCTGCATTTATTGTAGCTGGGGATTTTAACAAGGCTAATCTGGAAAAAAGGCTCCCTAAATTTTATCAGCATATTGAATGCGTGACTCGGGCTGGTAAAACCCTGGATCATTATTATTCTAACTTCCCAAGGGTGCGTTCTCAGCCCTCTCCTGTACTCCCTGTTCACCCATGACTGCGTGGCCATGCACGCCTTCAACTCAACGACTCCTGAACAGGTAATCAAATGGCTACCTGGACTATTTGCATTGTGTGCCCCCCAACTCCTCTTTTTACGCTGCTGCTACTCTGTTTATCATATATGCATAGTCACTTTAACTATACATTCATGTACATACTACCTCAATTGGGCCGAACAACCAGTGCCCCCGGCACATTGGCTAACCGGGCTATCTGCATTGTGTCCTGCCACCCACCACCCACCACCCGCCAACCCCTCTTTTACACTATTGCTACTCTCTGTTCATCATATATGCATAGTCACTTTAACCATATCTTCATGTACATACTACCTCAATCAGCCTGACTAACCGGTGTCTGTATGTAACCTCGCTACTTCTATAGCCTCTACTACTGTATATAGCCTGTCTTTTTACTGTTTTATTTCTTTACTTACCTATTGTTCACCTAATACCTTTTTTGCACTATTGGTTAGAGCCTGTAAGTAAGCATTTCACTGTAAGGTCTACACCTGTTGTATTCGTCGCACATGACAAACTTTGATTTGATTTGATCAAGTTTGCAGACGACACTACAGTGGTAGGCTTGATTACCAACAACGACGAGACGGCCGACAGGGAAGAGGTGAGGGCCCTCGGAGTGTGGTGTCAGGAAAATAACCTCACACTCAAGGTCAACAAAACAAAGGAGATGATCGTGGACTTCAGGAAACAGCAGAGGGAGCACCCCCCTATCCACATCGACGGGACAGTAGTGGAGAAGGTGGAAAGTTTTAAGTTCCTTGGCGTGCACATCACGGACAAACTGAAATGATCCACCCACACAGACAGCATCGTGAAGAAGGCGCAGCAGCGGCTCTTCAACCTCAGGAGGCTGAAGAAATTTGGCTTGTCACCAAAAACACTCACAAACTTTTACAGGTGCACAATTGAGAACATCTTGTCAGGCTGAATCACCGCCTGGTGATTGCTCCGCCTCCAACCGTAAGGCTCTCCAGAGAGTAATGAGGTCTGCACAACGCATCACCGGGGGCAAACTACCTGCCCTCCAGGACACCTACACCACCTGATGTCACAGGAAGGCCAAAAAGATCATCAAGGACAACAACCACCCGAGCCACTGCCTGTTCACCCCGCTATCATCCAGAAGGCGAAGTCAGTACAGGTGCATCAAAGCAGGGACAGAGAGACTGAAAAACAGCTTCTATCTCAAGGCCATCAGGCTGTTAAACAGCTATCACTAACATTGAGTGGCTGCTGCCAACATACTGACTCAAATATATAGCCACTTTAATAATTAAAAATTGATGTAAAAAATTTCTCACTAGCCACTTTAATAAACAATGCCACTTCATATAATGTTTACATACCCTACATTACTCATCTTATATGTATTTACTGTACTCTATACCATCTACTGCATCTTGCCTATGCCGTTCGGCCATCTCCTAACCATGTTTATGTGACAAATACAATTTGATTTGATTATGAAGGAGACCGGAAGGGTTCGGGTTAAACGCATTTGACTCCGCTCACATTGAGCCCGGCCCCGAACTGCACACTGCAGTCAGGGGCTTCTCACGCGGTTGGCTAAGTGAAAGAGAAAGTATGACAGACTCACTTCTCGCTACACTATCAAAATCTCACGCGGTTGGCTAGGTGAAAGAGAAAGTCTGACAGACTCACTTCTCGCTACGCTATTTAAATCATGGGCAAACTGTCTGTCTTTTTGTTTGTTCTTTCGTTTTACACCATTGTCAACGCAGGTAACGATTTAACTTTCTCCAACTCATTTAATGATTTACGTCATACATTTTCAAATGTCCTTAAGTGTGTACAGGGTTGTGGAGTACCTTACGGCCTATACTGATATCACGTATTATTGATATCTAGGCTACATGGCGCATCGATGATGCATTCAACTGAAATGTGTCTTCCGGATTCCGATTTGTGAACAGCCATCCACAACAACCACGCCTCTCTGATTCAGAAGGGTGCGGTTGTTGTGGGTGGCTGTTGACAAATCTATATGTATATTTTAACCCAATAATGGGTTCCTTTAAGAATGTAAGCTGCCTATCAATCATTGTATTTGCGACCAGGGGTGTATTCACGACGGCTACCGTTAAAGAACCAAACGGAAGCTAATAGAGAAAAACGAGAGTTAATATTGGACAAATTCCGTTCCTTTTAATTAAGATATTTTAGCAACATAATCGAGGTAATGAATATGCCCCAGTGGACAGCCAGTGAAAATGCGCTTTTGCAACACCCGAGTAGTGCGGATCCTACCATTTGGAATAAAAGTTTGAGTTCCTCGCTTCTAAACTCCACTGTGGTACTGTGCTCCATACCGTCATAAACTAGTTCAATTTAAGAAGACCGCGAGTGTGGATTTTTTTCCCTCATGGAAAATTACCATCTCGTTTTTCTTTTTTAACTCGAAGCTCCCGAGTTTCGCAACGGTGCTAAGGCACGTTATCTCAGTGTTAGAGGCGTCACTACAGACCCTGGTTAGATCCCAGGCTGTATCACATGCGGCCGTGATTGGGTGTCCCATAGGGCGGCGGCACAATTGGCCCAGCGTCTTCCCGAGTTTGGCCGGGGTAGGTGGTCATTGTAAATAAGAATTTGATCTTAATTAACTGTCTTGCCTAGTTAAATAAAGGTCAAATAAATAAAAAGCTATGAGCCCAATCACTCCTCCATGACAACAACATAAAAAATAACAGATTAGTTCTTAGTTGGGGGTTATGCTCAGGTAAAACAATTT
>NW_027035916.1:0-12002 GCF_034236695.1 Oncorhynchus nerka
ACATGAAGGCCCCCATCATAACAACACATGAAGGCCCCCATCATAACAACACATGAAGGCCCCCATCATAACAACACATGAAGGCCCCCATCATAACAACACATGAAGGCCCCCATCATAACAACACATGAAGGCCCCCATCATAACAACACATGAAGGCCCCCATCATAACAACACATGAAGGCCCCCATCATACAACAACACATGAAGGCCCCCATCATAACAACCAACACATGAAGGCCCCCATCATAACAACACATGAAGGCCCCCATCATAACAACACATGAAGGCCCCCATCATAACAACACATGAAGGCCCCCATCATAACAACACACACATGAAGGCCCCCATCATAACAACACATGAAGGCCCCCATCATAACAACACATGAAGGCCCCCATCATAACAACACATGAAGGCCCCCATCATAACAACACATGAAGGCCCCCATCATAACAACACATGAAGGCCCCCATCATAACAACACATGAAGGCCCCCATCATAACAACACATGAAGGCCCCCATCATAACAACACATGAAGGCCCCCATCATAACAACACATGAAGGCCCCCATCATAACAACACATGAAGGCCCCCATCATAACAACACATGAAGGCCCCCATCATAACAACACATGAAGGCCCCCATCATAACAACACATGAAGGCCCCCATCATAACAACACATGAAGGCCCCCATCATAACAACACATGAAGGCCCCCATCATAACAACAACACATGAAGGCCCCCATCATAACAACACATGAAGGCCCCCATCATAACAACACATGAAGGCCCCCATCATAACAACACATGAAGGCCCCCATCATAACAACACATGAAGGCCCCCCATCATAACAACACAACACATGAAGGCCCCCCATCATAACAACACATGAAGGTCCCCATCATAACAAGACATGAAGGCCCCCATCATAACAACACAACATGAAGGCCCCCATCATAACAACACATGAAGGCCCCCATCATAACAACACATGAAGGCCCCCATCATAACAACACATGAAGGCCCCCATCATAACAAACACATGAAGGCCCCCATCATAACAACACATGAAGGCCCCCATCATAACAACACATGAAGGCCCCCATCATAACAACACATGAAGGCCCCCATCATAACAACACATGAAGGCCCCCATCATAAC
Organism: Oncorhynchus nerka; assembly: GCF_034236695.1. Classification (NCBI taxonomy): domain Eukaryota; kingdom Metazoa; phylum Chordata; class Actinopteri; order Salmoniformes; family Salmonidae; genus Oncorhynchus; species Oncorhynchus nerka. The sequence goes on from NW_027035916.1 coordinate 1,172, forward strand.
AACACAACACATGAAGGCCCCCATCATAACAACACATGAAGGCCCCCATCATAACAACACATGAAGGCCCCCATCATAACAACACATGAAGGCCCCCATCATAACAACACATGAAGGCCCCCATCATAACAACACATGAAGGCCCCCATCATAACAACAACACATGAAGGCCCCCATCATAACAACACATGAAGGCCCCCATCATAACAACACATGAAGGCCCCCATCATAACAACACATGAAGGCCCCCATCATAACAACACATGAAGGCCCCCATCATAACAACACATGAAGGCCCCCATCATAACAACACATGAAGGCCCCCATCATAACAACACATGAAGGCCCCCCATCATAACAACACATGAAGGCCCCCATCATAACAACACATGAAGGCCCCCATCATAACAACACATGAAGGCCCCCATCATAACAACACATGAAGGCCCCCATCATAACAACACATGAAGGCCCCCATCATAACAACACATGAAGGCCCCCATCATAACAACACATGAAGGCCCCCATCATAACAACACATGAAGGCCCCCATCATAACAACACATGAAGGCCCCCATCATAACAACACATGAAGGCCCCCATCATAACAACACATGAAGGCCCCCATCATAACAACACATGAAGGCCCCCATCATAACAACACATGAAGGCCCCCATCATAACAAACACATGAAGGCCCCCATCATAACAACACATGAAGGCCCCCATCATAACAACACATGAAGGCCCCCATCATAACAACACATGAAGGCCCCCATCATAACAACACATGAAGGCCCCCATCATAACAACACATGAAGGCCCCCATCATAACAACACATGAAGGCCCCCATCATAACAACAACACATGAAGGCCCCCATCATAACAACACATGAAGGCCCCCATCATAACAACACATGAAGGCCCCCATCATAACAACACATGAAGGCCCCCATCATAACAACACATGAAGGCCCCCATCATAACAACACATGAAGGCCCCCATCATAACAACACATGAAGGCCCCCATCATAACAACACATGAAGGCCCCCATCATAACAACACATGAAGGCCCCCATCATAACAACACATGAAGGCCCCCATCATAACAACACATGAAGGCCCCCATCATAACAACACATGAAGGCCCCCATCATAACAACACATGAAGGCCCCCATCATAACAACACAACACATGAAGGCCCCCATCATAACAACACATGAAGGCCCCCATCATAACAACACATGAAAGCCCCCATCATAACAACACATGAAGGCCCCCATCATAACAACACATGAAGGCCCCCATCATAACAACACATGAAGGCCCCCATCATACACAACACATGAAGGCCCCCATCATAACAACAACACATGAAGGCCCCCATCATACACAACACATGAAGGCCCCCATCATAACAACACATGAAGGCCCCCATCATAACAACACATGAAGGCCCCCATCATAACAACACATGAAGGCCCCCATCATAACAACACATGAAGGCCCCCATCATAACAACACATGAAGGCCCCCATCATAACAACACATGAAGGCCCCCATCATAACAACACATGAAGGCCCCCATCATAACAACACATGAAGGCCCCCATCATAACAACACATGAAGGCCCCCATCATAACAACACATGAAGGCCCCCATCATAACAACACATGAAGGCCCCCATCATAACAACACATGAAGGCCCCCATCATAACAACACATGAAGGCCCCCCATCATAACAACACATGAAGGCCCCCATCATAACAACACATGAAGGCCCCCCATCATAACAACACATGAAGGCCCCCATCATAACAACACAACACATGAAGGCCCCCATCATAACAACACATGAAGGCCCCCATCATAACAACACATGAAGGCCCCCATCATAACAACACATGAAGGCCCCCATCATAACAACACATGAAGGCCCCCATCATAACAACACATGAAGGCCCCCATCATAACAACAACACATGAAGGCCCCCATCATAACAACACATGAAGGCCCCCATCATAACAACACATGAAGGCCCCCATCATAACAACACATGAAGGCCCCCATCATAACAACACAACACATGAAGGCCCCCATCATAACAACACAACACATGAAGGCCCCCATCATAACAACACATGAAGGCCCCCATCATAACAACACATGAAGGCCCCCATCATAACAACACATGAAGGCCCCCATCATAACAACACATGAAGGCCCCAATCATAACAACACATGAAGGCCCCCATCATAACAACACATGAAGGCCCCCATCATAACAACACATGAAGGCCCCCATCATAACAACACATGAAGGCCCCCATCATAACAACACATGAAGGCCCCCATCATAACAACACATGAAGGCCCCAATCATAACAACACATGCAGGCCCCACATCATAACAACACATGAAGGCCCCCATCATAACAACACATGAAGGCCCCCATCATAACAACACATGAAGGCCCCCATCATAACAACACATGAAGGTCCCCATCATAACAACACATGAAGGCCCCCATCATAACAACACATGAAGGCCCCCCATCATAACAACACATGAAGGCCCCCATCATAACAACACATGAAGGCCCCCATCATAACAACACATGAAGGCCCCCATCATAACAACACATGAAGGCCCCCATCATAACAACACATGAAGGCCCCCATCATAACAACACATGAAGGCCCCCATCATAACAACACATGAAGGCCCCCATCATAACAACACATGAAGGCCCCCCATCATAACAACACAACACATGAAGGCCCCCCATCATAACAACACATGATGGCCCCCATCATAACAACACAACACATGAAGGCCCCCGTCATAACAACACATGAAGCCCCCCATCATAACAACACATGAAGGCCCCCATCATAACAACACATGAAGGCCCCCATCATAACAACACATGAAGGCCCCCATCATAACAACACATGAAGGCCCCCATCATAACAACACATGAAGGCCCCCATCATAACAACACATGAAGGCCCCCATCATAACAACACATGAAGGCCCCCATCATAACAACACATGAAGGCCCCCATCATAACAACACATGAAGGCCCCCATCATAACAACACATGAAGGCCCCCATCATAACAACACATGAAGGCCCCCATCATAACAACACATGAAGGCCCCCATCATAACAACACATGAAGGCCCCCATCATAACAACACATGAAGGCCCCCATCATAACAACACATGAAGGCCCCCATCATAACAACACATGAAGGCCCCCATCATAACAACACATGAAGGCCCCCATCATAACAACACATGAAGGCCCCCATCATAACAACACATGAAGGCCCCCATCATAACAACACATGAAGGCCCCCATCATAACAACACATGAAGGCCCCCATCATAACAACACATGAAGGCCCCCATCATAACAACACATGAAGGCCCCCATCATAACAACACATGAAGGCCCCCATCATAACAACACATGAAGGCCCCCATCATAACAACACATGAAGGCCCCCATCATAACAACACATGAAGGCCCCCATCATAACAACACATGAAGGCCCCCCATCATAACAACACATGAAGGCCCCCATCATAACAACACAACACATGAAGGCCCCCATCATAACAACACATGAAGCCCCCCATCATAACAACACATGAAGGCCCCCATCATAACAACACATGAAGGCCCCCATCATAACAACACATGAAGGCCCCCATCATAACAACACATGAAGGCCCCCATCATAACAACACATGAAGGCCCCCATCATAACAACACATGAAGGCCCCCATCATAACAACACATGAAGGTCCCCATCATAACAACACATGAAGGTCCCCATCATAACAACACATGAAGGCCCCCATCATAACAACACATGAAGGCCCCCATCATAACAACACATGAAGGCCCCCATCATAACAACACATGAAGGCCCCCATCATAACAACACATGAAGGCCCCCATCATAACAACACATGAAGGCCCCCATCATAACAACACATGAAGGCCCCCATCATAACAACACATGAAGGCCCCCATCATAACAACACATGAAGGCCCCCATCACAACAACACAACACATGAAGGCCCCCATCATAACAACACATGAAGGCCCCCATCATAACAACACATGAAGGCCCCCATCATAACAACACATGAAGGCCCCCATCATAACAACACATGAAGGCCCCCATCATAACAACACATGAAGGCCCCCATCATAACAACACATGAAGGCCCCCATCATAACAACACATGAAGGCCCCCATCATAACAACACATGAAGGCCCCCATCATAACAACACATGAAGGCCCCCATCATAACAACACATGAAGGCCCCCCATCATAACAACACATGAAGGCCCCCATCATAACAACACATGAAGGCCCCCATCATAACAACACATGAAGGCCCCCATCATAACAACACATGAAGGCCCCCATCATAACAAACACATGAAGGCCCCCATCATAACAACACATGAAGGCCCCCATCATACACAACACATGAAGGCCCCATCATAACAACACAACACATGAAGGCCCCCATCATACACAACACATGAAGGCCCCCATCATAACAACACATGAAGGCCCCCATCATAACAACACATGAAGGCCCCCATCATAACAACACATGAAGGCCCCCATCATAACAACACATGAAGGCCCCCATCATAACAACACATGAAGGCCCCCATCATAACAACACATGAAGGCCCCCATCATAACAACACATGAAGGCCCCCATCATAACAACACATGAAGGCCCCCATCATAACAACACATGAAGGCCCCCATCATAACAACACATGAAGGCCCCCATCATAACAACACATGAAGGCCCCCATCATAACAACACATGAAGGCCCCCATCATAACAACACATGAAGGCCCCCATCATAACAACACATGAAGGCCCCCATCATAACAACACATGAAGGCCCCCATCATAACAACACATGAAGGCCCCCATCATAACAACACATGAAGGCCCCCATCATAACAACACATGAAGGCCCCCATCATAACAACACAACACATGAAGGCCCCCATCATAACAACACATGAAGGCCCCCATCATAACAACACATGAAGGCCCCCATCATAACAACACATGAAGGCCCCCATCATAACAACACATGAAGGCCCCCATCATAACAACACATGAAGGCCCCCATCATAACAACACATGAAGGCCCCCATCATAACAACACATGAAGGCCCCCATCATAACAACACATGAAGGCCCCCATCATAACAACACATGAAGGCCCCCATCATAACAACACATGAAGGCCCCCATCATAACAACACATGAAGGCCCCCATCATAACAACACATGAAGGCCCCCATCATAACAACACATGAAGGCCCCCATCATAACAACACATGAAGGCCCCCATCATAACAACACATGAAGGCCCCCATCATAACAACACATGAAGGCCCCCATCATAACAACACATGAAGGCCCCCATCATAACAACACATGAAGGCCCCCATCATAACAACACATGAAGGCCCCCATCATAACAACACATGAAGGCCCCCATCATAACAACACATGAAGGCCCCCATCATAACAAACACATGAAGGCCCCCATCATAACAACAACACATGAAGGCCCCCATCATAACAACACATGAAGGCCCCCATCATAACAACACATGAAGGCCCCCATCATAACAACACATGAAGGCCCCCATCATAACAACAACACATGAAGGCCCCCATCATAACAACAACACATGAAGGCCCCCATCATAACAACACATGAAGGCCCCCATCATAACAACACATGAAGGCCCCCATCATAACAACACATGAAGGCCCCCATCATAACAACACATGAAGGCCCCCATCATAACAACACATGAAGGCCCCCATCATAACAACACATGAAGGCCCCCATCATAACAACACATGAAGGCCCCCATCATAACAACACATGAAGGCCCCCATCATAACAACACATGAAGGCCCCCATCATAACAACACAACACATGAAGGCCCCCATCATAACAACACATGAAGGCCCCCATCATAACAACACATGAAGGCCCCCATCATAACAACACATGAAGGCCCCCATCATAACAACACATGAAGGCCCCCATCATAACAACACATGAAGGCCCCCATCATAACAACACATGAAGGCCCCCATCATAACAACACAACACATGAAGGCCCCCATCATAACAACACATGAAGGCCCCCATCATAACAACACATGAAGGCCCCCATCATAACAACACATGAAGGCCCCCATCATAACAACACATGAAGGCCCCCATCATAACAACACATGAAGGCCCCCATCATAACAACACATGAAGGCCCCCATCATAACAACACATGAAGGCCCCCATCATAACAACACATGAAGGCCCCCATCATAACAACACATGAAGGCCCCCATCATAACAACACATGAAGGCCCCCATCATAACAACACATGAAGGCCCCCATCATAACAACACATGAAGGCCCCCATCATAACAACACATGAAGGCCCCCATCATAACAACACATGAAGGCCCCCATCATAACAACACATGAAGGCCCCCATCATAACAAACACATGAAGGCCCCCATCATAACAACACATGAAGGCCCCCATCATAACAACACATGAAGGCCCCCATCATAACAACACATGAAGGCCCCCATCATAACAACACATGAAGGCCCCCATCATAACAACACATGAAGGCCCCCATCATAACAACACATGAAGGCCCCCATCACAACAACACAACACATGAAGGCCCCCATCATAACAACACATGAAGGCCCCCATCATAACAACACATGAAGGCCCCCATCATAACAACACATGAAGGTCCCCATCATAACAACACATGAAGGCCCCCATCATAACAACACATGAAGGCCCCCATCATAACAACACATGAAGGCCCCCATCATAACAACACATGAAGGCCCCCATCATAACAACACATGAAGGCCCCCATCATAACAACACATGAAGGCCCCCATCATAACAACACATGAAGGCCCCCATCATAACAACACATGAAGGCCCCCATCATAACAACACATGAAGGCCCCCATCATCAACAACACATGAAGGCCCCCATCATAACAACACATGAAGGTCCCCATCATAACAACACATGAAGGCCCCCATCATAACAACACATGAAGGCCCCACATCATAACAACACATGAAGGCCCCCATCATAACAACACATGAAGGCCCCCATCATAACAACACATGAAGGCCCCCATCATAACAACACATGAAGGTCCCCATCATAACAACACATGAAGGCCCCCATCATAACAACACATGAAGGCCCCCATCATAACAACACATGAAGGCCCCCATCATAACAACACATGAAGGCCCCCATCATAACAACACATGAAGGCCCCCATCATAACAACACATGAAGGCCCCCATCATAACAACACATGAAGGCCCCCATCATAACAACACATGAAGGCCCCCATCATAACAAACACATGAAGGCCCCCATCATAACAACACATGAAGGCCCCCATCATAACAACACAACACATGAAGGCCCCCATCATAACAACACATGAAGGCCCCCATCATAACAACACATGAAGGCCCCCATCACAACAACACATGAAGGCCCCCATCATAACAACACATGAAGGCCCCCATCATAACAACACATGAAGGCCCACATCATAACAACACATGAAGGCCCCCATCATAACAAAACACATGAAGGCCCCCATCATAACAACACATGAAGGCCCCCATCATAACAACACATGAAGGCCCCCATCATAACAACACATGAAGGCGCCCCATCATAACAAACACATGAAGGCCCCCATCATAACAACACAACACATGAAGGCCCCCATCATACAACAACACATGAAGGCCCCCATCATAACAACACATGAAGGCCCCCATCATAACAACACATGAAGGCCCCCATCATAACAACACATGAAGGCCCCCATCATAACAACACATGAAGGCCCCCATCATAACAACACATGAAGGCCCCCATCATAACAACACATGAAGGCCCCCATCATAACAACACATGAAGGCCCCCATCATAACAACACATGAAGGCCCCCATCATAACAACACATGAAGGCCCCCATCATAACAACACATGAAGGCCCCCATCATAACAACACATGAAGGCCCCCATCATAACAACACATGAAGGCCCCCCATCATAACAACACATGAAGGCCCCCATCATAACAACACATGAAGGCCCCCATCATAACAACACATGAAGGCCCCCATCATAACAACACATGAAGGCCCCCATCATAACAACACATGAAGGCCCCCATCATAACAACACATGAAGGCCCCCATCATAACAACACATGAAGGCCCCCATCATAACAACACATGAAGGCCCCCATCATAACAACACATGAAGGCCCCCATCATAACAACACATGAAGGTCCCCATCATAACAACACATGAAGGTCCCCATCATAACAACACATGAAGGTCCCCATCATAACAACACATGAAGGCCCCCATCATAACAACACATGAAGGCCCCCATCATAACAACACATGAAGGCCCCCATCATAACAACACATGAAGGTCCCCATCATAACAACACATGAAGGCCCCCATCATAACAACACATGAAGGCCCCCATCATAACAACACATGAAGGCCCCCATCATAACAACACATGAAGGCCCCCATCATAACAACACATGAAGGCCCCCATCATAACAACACATGAAGGCCCCCATCATAACAACACATGAAGGTCCCCATCATAACAACACATGAAGGTCCCCATCATAACAACACATGAAGGCCCCCATCATAACAACACATGAAGGCCCCATCATAACAACACATGAATGCCCCATCATAACAACACATGAAGGCCCCCATCATAACCCAACACATGAAAACCCCATCACAACAACACATGAAGGCCCCCCACCATAACAACACATGAAGGCCCCCATCAGCAACAACACAACACATGAAGGCCCCCATCATAACAACACATGAAGGCCCCCATCATAACAACACATGAAGGCCCCCCATCATAACAACACATGAAGGCCCCCATCATAACAACACATGAAGGCCCCCATCATAACAACACATGAAGGCCCCCATCATAACATCACATGAAGGTCCTCATCATAACAAAACATGAAGCGTCCCCCATCATAACAACACATGAAGGCCCCCCATCATAACAACACATGAAGGCCCCCATCATAACAACACATGAAGGCCCCCATCATAACAACACATGAAGGCCCCCATCATAACAACACATGAAGGCCCCCCATCATAACAACACATGAAGGCCCCCATCATAACAACACATGAAGGCCCCCATCATAACAACACAACACATGAAGGCCCCATCATAACAAAACACATGAAGGCCCCCATCACACAACAACACATGAAGGCCCCCATCATAACAACACATGAAGGCCCCCATCATAACAACACATGAAGGCCCCCATCATAACAACACATGAAGGCCCCCATCATAACAACACATGAAGGCCCCCATCATAACAACACATGAAGGCCCCCATCATAACAACACATGAAGGCCCCCATCATAACAACACATGAAGGCCCCCATCATAACAACACATGAAGGCCCCCATCATAACAACACATGAAGGCCCCTATCATAACAACACATGAAGGCCCCCATCACAACAACACATGAAGGCCCCCATCATAACAACACATGAAGGCCCCCATCATAACAAAACATGAAGGCCCCCATCATAACAACACATGAAGGCCCCATCATAACAACACATGGCCCCCATCACAACAACACAACACATGAAGGCCCACATCATAACAAAACATGAAGGCCCCCCATCATAACAACACATGAAGGCCCCCATCACAACAACACATGAAGGCCCCCATCATAACAACACATGAAGGCCCCCATCATAACAAACACATGAAGGCCCCCATCATAACAACACATGAAGGCCCCCATCATAACAACACATGAAGGCCCCCATCATAACAACACATGAAGGCCCCCCATCATAACAACACATGAAGGCCCCCATCATAACAACACATGAAGGCCCCCATCATAACAACACATGAAGGCCCCCATCATAACAACACATGAAGGCCCCCATCATAACAACACAATACATGAAGGCCCCCATCATACAACAACACATGAAGGCCCCCATCACAACAACACATGAAGGCCCCCTATCATAACAACACATGAAGGCCCCCATCATAACAACACATGATGGCCCCCATCATAACAACACAACACATGAAGGCCCCCATCATAACAACACATGAAGCCCCCCATCATAACAACACATGAAGGCCCCCATCATAACAACACATGAAGGCCCCCATCATAACAAAACATGAAGGCCCCCATCATAACAACACATGAAGGCCCCCATCATACAACAACACATGAAGGCCCCCATCATAACAAACAACACATGAAGGCCCCCATCATAACAAAACATGAAGGCCCCCATCATAACAACACATGAAGGCCCCCATCATAACAACACATGAAGGCTCCCCATCATAACAACACATGAAGGCCCCCATCATAACAACACATGAAGGCCCCCATCATAACAACACATGAAGGCCCCCATCATAACAAACACATGAAGGCCCCCATCATAACAACACATGAAGGCCCCCATCATACACAACACATGAAGGCCTCCATCATAACAACACAACACATGAAGGCCCCCATCATACAACAACACATGAAGGCCCCCATCATAACAACACATGAAGGCCCCCATCATAACAA
>NW_027035917.1:0-12017 GCF_034236695.1 Oncorhynchus nerka
CAGGGCACCAGCTAGGGGGCATCAGGCACCAGCCAGGGGCATAAGCAACTAGCCAGGGGCATCACAGCACCAGCCAGGGCATCAGGCAACCAGCCAGGCACGCGGCTAACCAGCCAGGGCATCAGGGCACTAGCCAGGGGGCATCATGGGCACCAGCCAGGCATCAGGCACCAGCCAGGGGCATCATGGGCACCAGCTAGGGGGCATCATGCTAACCAGCCAGGGGGCATACAGGCAACTAGCCAGGGGCATCAGGACAACTAGCCAGGGGCATCAGGCAACTCAGCCAGGGGGCATCAGGCATAACCAGCCAGGGGCATCAGGCAACTAGCCAGGGGCATAGGCAACCAGCCAGGGGCATCAGGCAACCAGCCAGGGCATCAGGCACCAGGTAGGCATCAGGGGGCATCAGGCAACTAGCCAGGGGGCATCAGGGCACCAGCCAGGGGGGGCACCAGTAAGGGGGCATAGCCAGGGGGCATCAGGCGCCACCAGCCAGCTGGGCATCACTACAACTAGCCAGGGGGCATCAGGGCACCAGCTAGGGGCATCAGGGCACCAGCTCAGGGCATCAGGCACCAGCAGGGGGGGCATCAGGGGCACCAGCCAGGGGGCATCAGGCACCAGCTAGGGGCATCAGGCACCAGCCAGGGGCATCAGGAGCAACCAGCCAGGGGGGCCAACCAGCTCAGGGGCTCCAGGCCAACTAGCCAGGGGCATCAGGCACCAGCCAGGGGCATCACAACCAGCCAGGGGCATCAGGCACCAGCTGTACAACTAGCCAGGGGCATCAGGCACCAGCCAGGGGGCATCAGGCACCAGCCAGGGGCACCAGCAGGGGGCAGGCACCAGCCAGGGGGCATCAGGCACCAGCCAGGGGGCATCAGGCAACCAGCCAGGGGCATCAGGCACCAGCCAGGGAAGGGCATAGCCAGGCACTAGCCAGGGGGCATCAGGCACCAGCTAGGGGGGCATCAGGCACTAGCCAGGGGGCATATGGGCACCAGCCAGGGGCATCATGGGCACCAGCTAGGGGCAATTGTGCCACCAGCCAGGGGCACATGTGGCACCAGCCAGGGGCATCAGGCACCAGCCAGGGCACCGCTACAACTAGCCAGGGGGCATCAGGGCACCAGCCAAGATCAGGCACCAGCTAGGGGCACTCATGGCACCAGCTAGGGGTATCAAAGCACCAGCCAGGGGCATCAGGGCACCAGCTAGGGGGCATCAGCAGGCACCAGCCAGGGGGCATCAGGCTAACCAGCCAGGGGCATCACACACCAGCCAGGGGGCATCAGGAGCACCAGCCAGGGTATCAGGCACCAGCCAGGGGGCATCGTTAACCAGTCAGGGGCATCATACACCAGCCAGGGGCATCAGGCACTCAGCTAGGGCATCAGGCACCAGCAGGGCATCATGGCACCAGCCAGGGCATCAGGGCACTAGCTAGGGGTATGGCGCTAGCTAGGGGCATCAGGCGCTAGCTAGGGGCATCAAGGGCGCTAGCTAGGGGGCATAAGGGCACCAGCTAGGGCATAGGCACTAGCCAGGGGGTACATGGGCACTAGCTAGGGGTATCAGGGCACTAGCTAGGGGGTATAAGGGCACTAGCTAGGGGGTATAAGGGCACTAGCTAGGGTATAAGGGCACTAGCGGTATAAGGGCACTAGCTGAGGGTATAAGGGCACTAGCTAGGGGGCATAAGGGCACTAGCTAGGGGGTATAAGGCGCTAGCTAGGGGTATCAGGGCGCTAGCTAGGGGTATAAGGGCACCAGCTAGGGGGTATAAGGGCACTAGCTAGGGGTATATGGGCACTAGCTAGGCTTCCTACTCTAGTAGCTCTAAGCGTCTGTGGCTTCAGCTGTGAGATCCTGTTTCTGGAGACCAGCCAATCAGAGCTGCCTGTTGGTGTGACTCACTAAATGATTCATCACGGGCGTGGAGCGCTGCTGGGTGCTAATGAGAAGGCGGGGCATTCATTTCATCTGAGAAGATTTGGCAAATAAGAGAGGGGAGAAACGAGGGTGAGCTTAGCCATTGGTAGAGTGGTAAGGTCTGAGCACAGGCTGTGCCTTGTGTGGAGAAGACGAGCAGAACTGCAAGGAGTGGCAGGGAGGAGAGAGAGACACAGAGAGAGAGAGAGAGAGGAAGAGAGAGAGAGCGAGAGAGAGAGAGAGAAGAGAGAGAGAGCGAGAGAGAGTGGAAGAGAGAGAGAGCAGAGAGAGAGAGAGAGAGAGAGAGAGAGGAAGAGAGAGAGAGCAGAGAGAGAGAGGAAGAGAGAGAGACAGAGTGGGGGAAGGGAGAGCAAGAGCATCTTTTGCCTGAATTCTTTATAAGCATCCACCCCATAGTAGAAGCTACACAGGTGAGTCTGCATATTTCTCTGGCACAACGACGGTTAGTGTGTGTGTGTGTGTGTGTGTGTGTGTGTGTGTGTGTGAGTGTGTAGTGTGTGTGTAGTGTGTGTGTGTGTGTGTAGTGTGTGTGTAGGTGTGTGTGTAGTGTGTGTGTAGGTGTGTAGTGTGTGTAGTGCAGTGTGTGTACTGTGTAGTGTGTGTACTGTGTGTAGTGTGTGTGTACTGTGTGTGTGTGTGTGTGTGTGTGTGTGTGTGTGTGTGTGTAGTGTGTGTGTAGTGTGTGTAGGTGTGTGTAGTGTGTGTAGTGTGTGTGTGTGTGTATGTGTAGTGTGTGTACTGTGTAGTGTGTGTACTGTGTAGTGTGTGTGTGTGTGTGTGTGTGTGTGTGTGTGTGTGTGTGTGTGTGTGTGTAGTGTAGTGTGTGTGTGTGTGTGTGTGTGTGTGTGTGTGTGTGTAGTGTGTGTGTGTAGTGTAGTGTGTGTAGTGCAGTGTGTGTGTGTAGTGTGTGTGTAGTGTGTAGTGTAGTGTGTGTAGTGTGTAGTGTGTGTGTGTGTGTGTGTGTGTGTGTAGTGTGTGTGTGTGTGGTGTGTGTGTGTGTGTAGTGTGTGTGTGTGTGGAGTGTGTGGGTGTGTGTGGAGTGTGTAGGTGTGTGTAGTGTGTGTGTGTGTGTAGTGTGTGTGTGTGTAGTGTGTGTGTAGTGTGTGTGTATATCTACTAGCCTAATCCATCCTATGAAGCCTACGTTGTATCTGTGATTGCTTTCATAAGAGGAGGTTTACCTTCCATCCCTACAGCATTCTGGGTAACAGCACTACATTATAAACGGTAAAGGTTTATCAACACCAGAGGACAGACAGACAGGAGCCCAGTCTATGGCGGTTATGCTGTGAGCAGACAGACAGGAGCCCAGCCTATGGGTTATGCTGTGAGCAGACAGACAGATAGGAGCCCAGCCTATGGGTTATGCTGTGAGCAGACAGACAGACAGACAGACAGGAGCCCAGTCTGGGTTACGCTGTGAGCAGACAGACAATTGGGAGCCCAGTCTATGGGTTGCGCTGGAGCCAGACAGATAAGACCCAGCCTATGGAGTTATGCTGTGACAGACGAGACAGGAGCCCAGCCTAGTTACACAGACAGACAGGAGCCCAGTCTATGGGTTATGCTGTGAGCAGACAGACAGGAGCCCAGCCTATGGGTTATGCTGTGAGCAGACAGACAGACAGGAGCCCAGCCTATGGGTTACGCTGTGAGCAGACAGACAGGAGCCCAGTCTATGGGTTATGCTGTGAGCAGACAGACAGGAGCCCAGTCTATGGGTTATGCTGTGAGCAGACAGACAGACAGGAGCCCAGCCTATGGGTTACAGCTGTGAGAGCAGACAGCCAGCCTATAGGTTAGAGCAGACAGACAGCCTATAGGTTATGCTGTGAGCAGACAGGACAGGAGCCCAGCCTATGGGTTATGCTGTGAGCAGACAGACAGACAGGAGCCCAGCCTATGGGTTACGCTGTGAGCAGACAGACAGGAGCCCAGCCTATGGGTTATGCTGTGAGCAAACAGACAGACAGGAGCCCAGCCTATGGGGTTATGCTGTGAGCAGACAGACAGACAGGTCCAGCCTATAGGTTACACGCTGTGAGCAGACAGACAGGAGCCCAGTCTATAGGTTATGCTGTGAGCAGACAGACAGACAGAGCCCAGCCTATGGGTTACGCTGTGAGCAGACAGACAGACAGGAGCAGCCAGTGAGCAGACAGACAGACAGGAGCCCAGCCTATGGGTATGCTGTGAGCAGACAGACAGACAGGAGCCCAGCCTATGGGTTACGCTGTGAGACAGACAGACAGGAGCCCAGCCTATAGGTTACGCTGTGAGCAGACAGACAGACAGGAGCCCAGCCTATAGGTTACGCTTTGAGCAGACAGACAGACAGACAGACAGGAGCCCAGCCTATGGTTACGCTGTGAGCAGACAGACAGACAGGAGCCCAGCCTATAGGTTATGCTGTGAGCAGACAGACAGACAGACAGGAGCCCAGCCTATGGGTTACGCTGTGAGCAGACAGACAGACAGACAGACAGACAGGAGCCCAGCCTATGGGTTACGCTGTGAGCAGACAGACAGACAGGAGCCCAGTCTATGGGTTACGCTGAAGCAGACAGACAGGAGCCCAGCCTATGGGTTATACTGTGAGCAAAGACAGACAGACGAGGAGCCCAGTCTACGGGTTACACTGTGAGCAGACAGACAGGCCCAAGGAGCCCAGTCTATGCTGTCTATAGGTTATGCTGTGAGCAGACAGACAGGAGCCCAGCCTATAGGTTATGCTGTGAGCAGACAGGCCAGTATGAGTGTTTATATAGACAGTCAGAGTAAAGGATGAGTGTTTTTGTAGCAGACTGTCAGAGTAAAGGATAGTGTTTTGTAACCAGACTGTCAGAGTAAAGGATGAGTGTTTGTAGCAGACTGTCAGGAAGTAAAGGATGAGTGTTTGGCATAACAGACTGTCAGAAGTAAAGGATGAGTGTTTTTGTGAACAGTCAGACTAAGGATGATGTTTATGAGACAGTCAGGAAACCAAGGATGAGTGTTTTTGCAACAGACTGTCAAGACTAAAGGATGAGTGTCTATATATAACATACTGTCAGACTGAAGGATGAGTGTCTATATAACAGACTGTCAGACTGAAGGATAAGTGTCTATATAACATACTGTCAGACTAAAGGATGAGTGTTAATATAGACAGTCAGAGTAAAGGATGAGTGTTTTCGTAGCAGACTGTCAGACTAAAGGATGAGTGTTTTTGTAGCAGACTGTCAGACTAAAGGATGAGTGTTAATATAACAGACTGTCAGACTAAAGGATAAGTGTTTATATAACAGACTGTCAGACTGAAGGATGAGTGTCTATATAACAGACTGTCAGACTGAAGGATGAGTGTCTATATAGCAGACTGTCAGAGTGAAGGATGAGTGTCTATATAGCAGACTGTCAGACTAAAGGATGAGTGTTTTGTAACAGACTGTCAGACTAAAGGATGAGTGTTTTTGTAGCAGACTGTCAGACTAAAGGATGAGTGTTAATATAACAGACTGTCAGACTGAAGGATGAGTGTTTATATAACAGACTGTCAGACTAAAGGATGAGTGTTTATATAACAGACTGTCAGACTAAAGGATGAGTGTTTATATAACATACTGTCAGACTAAAGAATGAGTGTTTTTGTAACAGACTGTCAGACTAAAGGATGAGTGTTAAAATAGACTGTCAGACTAAAGGATGAGTGTTTTTGTAGCAGAACAGAGAGAAACTAGACTGCTAGAGGACGGTTCCTGGGTCAAACTCCACAGGGAATAGGTTGTTGTGATTCAGATGGGCATAGAGATGACTAGGCTTCTTCTCCTGTAAGGATTTCAATAAGGACACATACACACAAACTCCATACAGGGTTTAATTAGGGTGGATTTGACTGTATTCACCCCCTCCAGACTGGATGGGACTAGATATTAGGGAGGGGAGTGGGGCAGTGGGAGCCCCTGCAGACAGACACAGCAGGAGGCACCGCTCTGCCTCAGTAGTGCTGGGGTACTAGACTATGGTAGTGTGGTGTGGGTAGAGGGGGAGAGGGTAACGGTAGGGAGGAACAGAGAGAGGTGTAGTACTGGGGTACTAGACTATGGTAGTGTGGTGTGGGTAGAGGGTAACGGTAGGGAGGAACAGAGAGAGGTGAAGTGCTGGGGTACTAGACTATGGTAGTGTGGTGTGGGGAGAGGGTAACGGTAGGGAGGAACAGAGAGAGGTGTAGTACTGGGGTACTAGACTATGGTAGTGTGGTGTGGGTAGAGGGTAACGGTAGGGAGGAACAGAGAGAGGTGTAGTACTGGGGTACTAGACTATGGTAGTGTGGTGTGGGTAGAGGGTAACGGTAGGGAGGAACAGAGAGAGGTGTAGTACTGGGGTACTAGACTATGGTAGTGTGGTGTGGGTAGAGGGTAACGGTAGGGAGGAACAGAGAGAGGTGTAGTACTGGGGTACTAGACTATGGTAGTGTGGTGTGGGTAGAGGGTAACGGTAGGGAGGAACAGAGAGAGGTGTAGTACTGGGGTACTAGACTATGGTAGTGTGGTGTGGGTAGAGGGTAACGGTAGGGAGGAACAGAGAGAGGTGTAGTGCTGGGGTACTAGACTATGGTAGTGTGGTGTGGGTAGAGGGTAACGGTAGGGAGGAACAGAGAGAGGTGTAGTACTGGGGTACTAGACTATGGTAGTGTGGTGTGGGGGAGAGGGTAACGGTAGGGAGGAACAGAGAGAGGTGTAGTACTGGGGTACTAGACTATGGTAGTGTGGTGTGGGTAGAGGGTAACGGTAGGGAGGAACAGAGAGAGGTGTAGTACTGGGGTACTAGACTATGGTAGTGTGGTGTGGGTAGAGGGTAACGGTAGGGAGGAACAGAGAGAGGTGTAGTACTGGGGTACTAGACTATGGTAGTGTGGTGTGGGTAGAGGGTAACGGTAGGGAGGAACAGAGAGAGGTGTAGTGCTGGGGTACTAGACTATGGTAGTGTGGTGTGGGTAGAGGGTAACGGTAGGGAGGAACAGAGAGAGGTGTAGTACTGGGGTACTAGACTATGGTAGTGTGGTGTGGGTAGAGGGTAACGGTAGGGAGGAACAGAGAGAGGTGTAGTACTGGGGTACTAGACTATGGTAGTGTGGTGTGGGTAGAGGAGGAGAGGGTAACGGTAGGGAGGAACAGAGAGAGGTGTAGTACTGGGGTACTAGACTATGGTAGTGTGGTGTGGGTAGAGGGTAACGGTAGGGAGGAACAGAGAGAGGTGTAGTGCTGGGGTACTAGACTATGGTAGTGTGGTGTGGGTAGAGGGTAACGGTAGGGAGGAACAGAGAGAGGTGTAGTACTGGGGTACTAGACTATGGTAGTGTGGTGTGGGTAGAGGAAGAGGATGTATCAGTTCATAATAGATAAAGAATGATATTCCTCTGTTCCATCACTTCTCTCCCTCCATCAACATCAGCCAACAGAACCTCCAATAACCCAATTAGACGACACTTTCACACAGGAAGTATTACAGTAGAATTACAGTATTTTCCCCAGAGAGAGAGGCCTTCAGTTACCATGACAGTGTTACTAATGTGGACTATCAATAGCCTCTACTACATAGCAACATTAAAACAGTTGAAGGCCTATTGGCTACTTCCATAGCAACATTAAAACAGTCTTCCATAGCAACAGTAAAACAGTCTGATTAAAGTTGAAGGCCTATTGGCTACTTCCATAGCAACATTAAAACAGTCTTCCATAGCAACAGTAAAACAGTCTGATTAAAGTTGAAGGCCTATTGGCTACTTCCATAGCAACATTAAAACAGTCTTCCATAGCAACAGTAAAACAGTCTGATTAAAGTTGAAGGCCTATTGGCTACTTCCATAGCAACATTAAAACAGTCTTCCATAGCAACAGTAAAACAGTCTGATTAAAGTTGAAGGCCTATTGGCTACTTCCATAGCAACATGAAAACAGTGTGATTAAAGTTGAAGGCCTATTGGCTACTTCCATAGCAACATGAAAACAGTGTGATTAAAGTTGAAGGCCTATTGGCTACTTCCATAGCAACATTAAAACAGTCTGATTAAAGTTGAAGGCCTATTGGCTACTTCCATAGCAACAGTAAAACAGTTGAAGACCTATTGGCTACTTCCATAGCAACATGAAAACAGTTGAAGGCCTATTGGCTACTTCCATAGCAACATGAAAACAGTTGAAGGCCTATTGGCTACTTCCATAGCAACATGAAAACAGTTGAAGGCCTATTGGCTACTTCCATAGCAACATGAAAACAGTTGAAGGCCTATTGGCTACTTCCATAGCAACATGAAAACAGTTGAAGGCCTATTGGCTACTTCCATAGCAACATGAAAACAGTTGAAGGCCTATTGGCTACTTCACATCTCATTAGATGACGACAGCTAATGGGGATCCTAATAAACACATGATCCCATTGACTTCATCAGAGACCGAGCCATTGTGTTCAGGGTAACTAGACTAACAGTCAGGAGATGACTGTGGTCTGCTAACACTATGCAACATAGAACTGTATATAATAGACATGCTGTCCTCTGACTAATGACAGGCCTGTATCAGGTTACACTAACAACACTATGCAACATAGAACTGTATATAATAGACATGCTGTCCTCTGACTAACGACAGGCCTGTATCAGGTTACACTAACAACACTATGTAACATAGAACTGTATATAATAGACATGCTGTCCTCTGACTAATGACAGGCCTGTATCAGGTTACACTAACAACACTATGTAACATAGAACTGTATATAATAGACATGCTGTCCTCTGACTAATGACAGGCCTGTATCAGGTTACACTAACAACACTATGTAACATAGAACTGTATATAATAGACATGCTGTCCTCTGACTAATGACATGCCTGTATCAGGTTATACTAACAACACTATGTAACATAGAACTGTATATAATAGACATGCTGTCCTCTGACTAATGACAGGCCTGTATCAGGTTACACTAACAACACTATGTAACATAGAACTGTATATAATAGACATGCTGTCCTCTGACTAATGACAGGCCTGTATCAGGTTACACTAACAACACTATGTAACATAGAACTGTATATAATAGACATGCTGTCCTCTGACTAATGACAGGCCTGTATCAGGTTACACTAACAACACTATGTAACATAGAACTGTATATAATAGACATGCTGTCCTCTGACTAATGACAGGCCTGTAGTTACACTAACAACACTATGTAACATAGAACTGTATATAATAGACATGCTGTCCTCTGACTAATGACAGGCCTGCATCAGGTTACACTAACAACACTATGTAACATAGAACTGTATATAATAGACATGCTGTCCTCTGACTAATGACATGCCTGTATCAGGTTACACTAACAACACTATGCAACATACTGTGAGTCAGTCATCAGTCAACAGTCATCAGTAAAGCTACTCAGAGCAGATGATGACAGTGGGCTCTACCACAGGAGAGGAGAGGTGGAGTGACTCACTGCTAAACACACACACACACACATCTGATAACAGTGTCTGTAGAGCAGTACTCAGGACAAGCCCCATTTCCCCTCAGTCTCTCTCTGGTTCACTCAACCAAACTGGGTCAGTCAGCACAGTCGCTCTCACTGCTCCTGGCGTGTGTGTGTGTGTGTGTGTGTGTGTGTGTGTGTGTGTGTAAGCAGGAAGGCGCTCTGCACCCCAGGAGATTGTGTCCTGATGGAGTAAGTGTTTACTGTGTTTAGAGGTTCTGTCTCTCTCCCTCCAGGTCACAGTACCAGAACTCTGTGTTTAGAGGTTCTGTCTCCCTCCAGGTCACAGTACCAGAACTCTGTGTTTAGAGGTTCTGTCTCTCTCTCCCTCCAGGTCACAGTACCAGAACTCTGTGTTTAGAGGTTCTGTCTCTCTCCCTCCAGGTCACAGTACCAGAACTCTGTGTTTAGAGGTTCTGTCTCCCTCCAGGTCACAGTACCAGAACTCTGTGTTTAGAGGTTCTGTCTCCCTCCAGGTCACAGTACCAGAACTCTGTGTTTAGAGGTTCTGTCTCTCTCCCTCCAGGTCACAGTACCAGAACTCTGTGTTTAGAGGTTCTGTCTCTCTCCCTCCAGGTCACAGTACCAGAACTCTGTGTTTAGAGGTTCTGTCTCTCCTCCAGGTCACAGTACCAGAACTCTGTGTTTAGAGGTTCTGTCTCTCTCCCTCAGGTCACAGTACCAGAACTCTATGTTTAGAGGTTCTGTCTCCCTCCAGGTCACAGTACCAGAACTCTGTGTTTAGAGGTTCTGTCTCTCCCTCCAGGTCACAGTACCAGAACTCTGTGTTTAGAGGTTCTGTCTCTCCCTCCAGGTCACAGTACCAGAACTCTGTGTTTAGAGGTTCTGTCTCTCTCCCTCCAGGTCACAGTACCAGAACTCTGTGTTTAGAGGTTCTGTCTCCCTCCAGGTCACAGTACCAGAACTCTGTGTTTAGAGGTTCTGTCTCTCTCTCCAGGTCACAGTACCAGAACTCTGTGTTTAGAGGTTCTGTCTCTCCCTCCAGGTCACAGTACCAGAACTCTGTGTTTAGAGGTTCTGTCTCTCTCCTCAGGTCACAGTACCAGAACTCTGTGTTTAGAGGTTCTGTCTCTCCTCCAGGTCACAGTACCAGAACTCTGTGTTTAGAGGTTCTGTCTCTCTCCCTCCAGGTCACAGTACCAGAACTCTGTGTTTAGAGGTTCTGTCTCTCCCTCCAGGTCACAGTACCAGAACTCTGTGTTTAGAGGTTCTGTCTCTCTCCTCCAGGTCACAGTACCAGAACTCTGTGTTTAGAGGTTCTGTCTCTCTCCTCCAGGTCACAGTACCAGAACTCTGTGTTTAGAGGTTCTGTCTCTCTCTCCCTCCAGGTCACAGTACCAGAACTCTGTGTTTAGAGGTTCTGTCTCTCTCCCTCCAGGTCACAGTACCAGAACTCTGTGTTTAGAGGTTCTGTCTCTCCCTCCAGGTCACAGTACCAGAACTCTGTGTTTAGAGGTTCTGTCTCTCTCCTCCAGGTCACAGTACCAGAACTCTGTGTTTAGAGGTTCTGTCTCTCTCCCTCCAGGTCACAGTACCAGAACTCTGTGTTTAGAGGTTCTGTCTCTCCCTCCAGGTCACAGTACCAGAACTCTGTGTTTAGAGGTTCTGTCTCTCCCTCCAGGTCACAGTACCAGAACTCTGTGTTTAGAGGTTCTGTCTCTCTCCCTCCAGGTCACAGTACCAGAACTCTGTGTTTAGAGGTTCTGTCTCTCTCCCTCCAGGTCACAGTACCAGAACTCTGTGTTTAGAGGTTCTGTCTCTCTCCCTCCAGGTCACAGTACCAGAACTCTGTGTTTAGAGGTTCTGTCTCTCTCCCTCCAGGTCACAGTACCAGAACTCTGTGTTTAGAGGTTCTGTCTCCCTCCAGGTCACAGTACCAGAACTCTGTGTTTAGAGGTTCTGTCTCTCTCCCTCCAGGTCACAGTACCAGAACTCTGTGTTTAGAGGTTCTGTCTCTCCCTCCAGGTCACAGTACCAGAACTCTGTGTTTAGAGGTTCTGTCTCTCTCCCTCCAGGTCACAGTACCAGAACTCTGTGTTTAGAGGTTCTGTCTTCTCCTCCAGGTCACAGTACCAGAACTCTGTGTTTAGAGGTTCTGTCCTCTCTCCCTCCAGGTCACAGTACCAGAACTCTGTGTTTAGAGGTTCTGTCTCTCTCCCTCCAGGTCACAGTACCAGAACTCTGTGTTTAGAGGTTCTGTCTCTCTCCCTCAGGTCACAGTACCAGAACTCTGTGTTTAGA
The DNA here is from genome assembly GCF_034236695.1 of Oncorhynchus nerka. Lineage (NCBI taxonomy): Eukaryota > Metazoa > Chordata > Actinopteri > Salmoniformes > Salmonidae > Oncorhynchus > Oncorhynchus nerka. The sequence continues at coordinate 11,734 of NW_027035917.1, forward strand.
GGTTCTGTCTCCCTCCAGGTCACAGTACCAGAACTCTGTGTTTAGAGGTTCTGTCTCTCTCCTCCAGGTCACAGTACCAGAACTCTGTGTTTAGAGGTTCTGTCTCTCTCCTCCAGGTCACAGTACCAGAACTCTGTGTTTAGAGGTTCTGTCTCTCTCCCTCCAGGTCACAGTACCAGAACTCTGTGTTTAGAGGTTCTGTCCTCTCTCCCTCCAGGTCACAGTACCAGAACTCTGTGTTTAGAGGTTCTGTCTCTCTCTCCTCCAGGTCACAGTACCAGAAC
>NW_027035918.1:0-12017 GCF_034236695.1 Oncorhynchus nerka
GGTAATGAACAAATTTACCTGAGACCTGACATGTGTTAGCTAACTCAGTCTTGTAGCATTCAGGCAACCTGGGTTCAACCCAGTCTTGTAGCATTCAGACAACCTGGGTTCAACCCAGTCTTGCAGCATTCAGACAACCTGGGTTCAACCCAGTCTTGCAGCATTCAGGCAACCTGGGTTCAACCCAGTCTTGTAGCATTCAGGCAACCTGGGTTCAACCCAGTCTTGCAGCATTCAGGCAACCTGGGTTCAACCCAGTCTTGCAGCATTCAGACAACCCGGGTTCAACCCAGTCTTGCAGCATTCAGACAACCTGGGTTCAACCCAGTCTTGCAGCATTCAGACAACCCGGGTTCAACCAGGTCTTGCAGCACTCAGACAACCTGGGTTCAACCCAGTCTTGTAGCATTCAGACAACCTGGGTTCAACCCAGTGTTGTAGCATTCAGACAACCTGGGTTCAACCAGGTCTTGCAGCATTCAGACAACATATATGATTTGTCTCGTCAGAATGGCGATCGGGACAGGCGGGTCACCTGACACTGTCAGACGATGACGTCACAGCGATCGTCCAGGGGCGCTGGAAGAAACTCAACACTCTGCAGCACTACAGAAGTACCACACACACACACACAAACATCCACTACACACGAGACCACTTATAGTGGTGTTCAGTAGGAGTGCAGAGTGGTGTTCAGTGGGAGTGCAGAGTGGTGTTCAGGAGGAGTGTAGAGTGGTGTTCAGGAGGAGTGCAGAGTGGTGTTCAGGAGGAGTGCAGAGTGGTGTTCAGTAGGAGTGCAGAGTGGTGTTCAGTAGGAGTGCAGAGTGGTGTCTCAGTAGGAGTGCAGAGTGGTGTTCAGGAGGAGTGCAGAGTGGTGTTCAGTAGGAGTGGAGAGTGGTGTTCAGTAGGAGTGCAGAGTGGTGTTCAGTAGGAGTGCAGAGTGGTGTTCAGGAGGAGTGCAGAGTGGTGTTCAGTAGGAGTGCAGAGTGGTGTTCTAGTAGGAGTGCGAGAGTGGTGTTCAGTAGGAGGCAGAGTGGTGTTCAGGAGGAGTGCAGAGTGGTGTTCAGGAGGAGTGCAGAGTGGTGTTCAGGAGGAGTGCAGAGTGGTGTTCAGGAGGAGTGCAGAGTGGTGTTCAGGAGGAGTGCAGAGTGGTGTTCAGTGGGAGTGCAGAGTGGTGTTCAGGAGGAGTGTAGAGTGGTGTTCAGTGGGAGTGCAGAGTGGTGTTCAGTAGGAGTGCAGAGTCTTGTTTAGTAGGAGTGCAGAGTGGTGTTCAGTAGGAGTGCAGAGTCTTGTTTAGTAGGAGTGGAGAGTGGTGTTCAGTAGGAGTGCAGAGTGGTGTTCAGTAGGAGTGCAGAGTGGTGTTCAGGAGGAGTGCAGAGTGGTGTTCAGTAGGAGTGCAGAGAGGTGTTCAGTAGGAGTGCAGAGTGGTGTTCAGTAGGAGTGCAGAGTGGTGTTCAGGAGGAGTGCAGTGTGGTGTTCAGTAGGAGTGGAGAGTGGTGTTCAGTAGGAGTGCAGAGTGGTGTTCAGTAGGAGTGCAGAGTGGTGTTCAGTAGGAGTGCAGAGTGGTGTTCAGTAGGAGTGCAGAGTGGTGTTCAGGAGGAGTGCAGAGTGGTGTTCAGTAGGAGTGCAGAGTGGTGTTCAGGAGGAGTGCAGAGGGTGTCCAGGAGGAGTGCAGAGTGGTGTTCAGGAGGGAGTGCAGAGTGGTGTTCAGGAGGAGTGCAGAGTGGTGTTCAGGAGGAGTGCAGAGTGGTGTTCAGTGAGGAGTGCAGAGTGGTGTCAGGAGGAGTGTAGAGTGGTGTTCAGTGGAGTGCAGAGTGGTGTTCAGGAGGAGTGCAGAGTGGTGTTCAGTAGGAGTGCAGAGTGGTGTTCAGTAGGAGTGCAGAGTCTTGTTTAGTAGGAGTGCAGAGTGGTGTTCAGTAGGAGTGCAGAGTCTTGTTTAGTAGGAGTGGAGAGTGGTGTTCAGTAGGAGTGCAGAGTGGTGTTCAGTAAACAGGATACAACTGGAAGGTGGAGAGCCTGTCTTATCCAATCAGAAACACTAACCCTTGTGCTGATGTGTTCCCCACTGAACACAGCTTGGATGTTGATAGCTGTTGGTGTTTTCTCTCCTCAGGTGCCAGACGGAGCTACAGTGGCTCTGATCCCCAGATCAGCTGCTGTCGTGGGGATTCACCAGGTCTACCAGACTGGAGAGAGTAAACACTGTTATACTACTATAGAACCTGTTATACTACTATAGAACCTGTTATACTACTATAGAACCTGTTATACTACTATAGAACCTGTTATACTATAGAACCTGTTATACTACTATAGAACCTGTTATACTACTATAGAACCTGTTATACTATAGAACCTGTTATACTACTATAGAACCTGTTATTATAGAACCTGTTATACTACTGTAGAACCTGTTATACTATAGAACCTGTTATACTACTATAGAACCTGTTATACTACTATAGAACCTGTTATTATAGAACCTGTTATACTACCAGGTCTACCAGACTGGAGAGAGTAAACACTGTTATTCTAGAACCTGTTATACTACTGTAGAACCTGTTATACTACTGTAGAACCTGTTATACTACTATAGAACCTGTTATTATAGAACCTGTTATACTATAGAACCTGTTATACTACTATAGAACCTGTTATACTACTATAGAACCTGTTATACTATAGAACCTGTTATACTATAGAACCTGTTATACTACTATAGAACCTGTTATACTACTATAGAGCCTGTTATACCATAGAACCTGCTATACAACTATAGAACCTGTTATACTATAGAACCTGTTATACTATAGAACCTGTTATACTACTATAGAACCTGTTATACTACTATAGAACCTGTTATAATACTATAGAACCTGTTATACTATAGAACCTGTTATACTACTATAGAACCTGTTATACTATAGAACCTGTTATACTATAGAACCTGTTATACCATAGAACATGTTATACTACTATAGAACCTGTTATACTATATAGAACCTGTTATACTATAGAACCTGTTATACTATAGAACCTGTTATACTACTATAAAACATGTTATACTATAGAACCTGTTATACTATAGAACCTGTTATACTACTATAGAACCTGTTATACCATAGAACCTGTTATAGTACTATAGAACCTGTTATACTATAGAACCTGTAATACTATAGAACCTTTTATACTACTATAGAACCTGTTATACTATAGAACCTGTTATACTACTATAGAACCTGTTATACTATAGAACCTGTTATACTATAGAACCTGTTATACTACTATAGAACCTGTTATACTACTATAGAACCTGTTAGACTACTATAGAACCTGTTATACTATAGAACCTGTAATACTATAGAACCTGTTATACTACTATAGAACCTGTTATACTATAGAACCTGTTATACTATAGAACCTGTTATACTATATAACCTGTTATACTACTATAGAACCTGTTATACTACTATAGAACCTGTTATACTATAGAACCTGTTATACTATAGAACCTGTTATACTACTATAGAACCTGTTATACTACTATAGAACCTGTTATACTATAGAACCTGTTATACTATATAACCTGTTATACTATAGAACCTGTTATACTATAGAACCTGTTATACCATAGAACCTGTTATACTACTATAGAACCTGTTATACTATATAACCTGTTATACTATAGAACCTGTTTAATACTATATAGCCTGTTATACTACTATATAGCCTGTTATAATACTATATAGCCTGTGTAATACTACTATATAGCCTGTTATACTACTATATAGCCTGTTTAATACTATATAACCTGTTATACTATATAGCCTGTTATACTACTATATATCCTGTTTAATACTATATAGCCTGTTTAATACTATATAGCCTGTTTAATACTATATAGCCTGTTTAATACTATATAGCCTGTTTTATACTATATAGCCTGTTTAATACTATATAGCCTGTTTAATACTATATAACCTGTTATAATACTATATAGCCTGTTTTATACTATATAGCCTGTTATACTATATAGCCTGTTATAATACTATATAGCCTGTTATAATACTATATAGCCTGTTTTATACTATATAGCCTGTTTTATACTATATAGCCTGTTTAATATAGCCTGTTTAATACTATATAGCCTGTTTAATACTATATAGCCTGTTTAATACTATATATCCTGTTTAATACTATATAGCCTGTTTAATACTATATAGCCTGTTTAATACTATATAGCCTGTTTTATACTATATAGCCTGTTTTATACTATATAGCCTGTTTAATATAGCCTGTTTAATACTATATAGCCTGTTTAATACTATATAGCCTGTTTAATACTATATATCCTGTTTAATACTATATAGCCTGTTTAATACTATATAGCCTGTTATAATACTATATAGCCTGTTATAATACTATATAGCCTGTGTAATACTACTATATAGCCTGTTATAATACTATATAGCCTGTGTAATACTACTATATAGCCTGTTATAATACTATATAGCCTGTGTAATACTACTATATAGCCTGTTTAATACTATATAGCCTGTTTAATACTATATAGCCTGTTTTATACTATATAGCCTGTTTTATACTATATAGCCTGTTTTATACTATATAGCCTGTTTTATACTATATAGCCTGTTTAATACTATATAGCCTGTTTTATACTATATAGCCTGTTTTATACTATATAGCCTGTTTAATACTATATAGCCTGTTTAATACTATATAGCCTGTTATAATACTATATAACCTGTTATACTACTATATAACCTGTTATAATACTATATAGCCTGTTTAATACTATATAGCCTGTTTAATACTATATAGCCTGTTTTATACTATATAGCCTGTTTAATACTATATAGCCTGTTTTATACTATATAGCCTGTTTAATACTATGTAAGAACTGTTTCCAAAATGGCACCCTATACATGTATCAGAGACATGTACTACTATAGTATAAGGGATATGTTTCCCCCTGTCCAAAATGTCACCGTATTCCCCTTGGTACGACACTAGTTTTAGGGAATACAGTGCCGTTTCAATTGAAGTGTGACCTGGAAGTGTGTCCCTCTGTGCGCTCCGTAGAGACACCCATGCTGGAGGGGGAGGGGGAGGAGGGGCTGAGGCTGTGGCACCTGGTGAAGTCCAACGAGGAACCAGAGATCCCCAAACACAGGAAGAGCAGCATGAGAGAGAGGGAGAGGGCCAAGGCCATACCAGAGATATACCTGACACGACTACTATCTATGAAGGTAGGTACACACACACACACACACACACACACACACACAGAGGGAACAGACCAAGGATATACCAGTTACATACTGTATTACCCATACTGTTTGAATGTAGAAGCTATATAGATATGTAGCTGGTAGAATATATATACCTAGCTGTTGTGTCTCTCTCCCCTCCAGGGGACGCTGCAGAAGTTTGTCGACGATGTGTTCGTAGCCATCCTCAACACCAAGCGTCCTCCTCCCATCGCTGTGCGTTTCTTCTTCGACTTCCTGGATGACATGGCGGAGAAACACGGCATCGACGACCCCGAGACCGTGCACATCTGGAAGACAAACAGGTCAGTCAGACAACCATTGGCTGATTGATGTTTATTGTTCTTCAAGAGGACCAACGGGCCCAGTCAGACAACCATTGGCTGATTGATGTTTATTGTTCTTCAAGAGGACCAACGGGCCCAGTCAGACAACCATTGGCTGATTGATGTTTATTGTGCTTCAAGAGGACCAACGGGCCCAGTCAGACAACCATTGGCTGATTGATGCTTATTGTGCTTCAAGAGGACCAACGGGCCCAGTCAGTCACTGGGTCCTGGTTTGTCTTTCTGTAAAGTCTACAGTGCTTTGCAAAAGTATTCATCCCCCTTGGCATATTTTCCTATTTTGTTGCTTTACAACCTGTAATTTATATGGGTTTTTATTTCGATTTCATGTAATGGACAGACACAAAATAGTCCAAATTGGTGAAGTGAAATGAAAAATAATTACTTGTTTCAAAAAATGCTAAAAAATGTCAAACGGGAAAGTGGTGAGTGCATATGTATTCACCCCCTCTGAATATGTATTCACCCCCTTTGCTATGAAGCCCCTAAATAAGATCTGGTGCAACCAATTACCTTCAGAAGTCACACTATTAATTAAATAAAAGTCCACCTGTGTGCAATCTAAGTGTCACATGATCTGTCACATGATCTCAGTATATATATACCTGTTCTGAAAGGCCCCAGAGTCTGCAACACTACCAAGAATGCGGCACCATGAAGATCAAGGAGCTCTCCAAACAGGTCAGGGACACCATGAAGACCAATGAGCTCTCCAAACAGGTCAGGGACACCATGAAGACCAAGGAGCTCTCCAAACAGGTCAGGGACACCATGAAGACCAATGAGCTCTCCAAACAGGTCAGGGACACCATGAAGACCAAGGAGCTCTCCAAACAGGTCAGGGACACCATGAAGACCAAGGAGCTCTCCAAACAGGTCAGGGACACCATGAAGACCAAGGAGCTCTCCAAACAGGTCAGGGACACCATGAAGACCAAGGAGCTCTCCAAACAGGTCAGGGACACCATGAAGACCAAGGAGCTCTCCAAACAGGTCAGGGACACCATGAAGACCAAGGAGCTCTCCAAACAGGTCAGGGACACCATGAAGACCAAGGGGCTCTCCAAACAGGTCAGGGACACCATGAAGACCAAGGAGCTCTCCAAACAGGTCAGGGACACCATGAAGACCAAGGGGCTCTCCAAACAGGTCAGGGACACCATGAAGACCAAGGAGCTCTCCAAACAGGTCAGGGACACCATGAAGACCAATGAGCTCTCCAAACAGGTCAGGGACACCATGAAGACCAAGGAGCTCTCCAAACAGGTCAGGGACACCATGAAGACCAAGGAGCTCTCCAAACAGGTCAGGGACACCATGAAGACCAAGGAGCTCTCCAAACAGGTCAGGGACACCATGAAGACCAAGGGTCTCTCCAAACAGGTCAGGGACACCATGAAGACCAAGGAGCTCTCCAAACAGGTCAGGGACACCATGAAGACCAAGGAGCTCTCCAAACAGGTCAGGGACACCATGAAGACCAAGGGGCTCTCCAAACAGGTCAGGGACACCATGAAGACCAAGGAGCTCTCCAAACAGGTCAGGGACACCATGAAGACCAAGGAGCTCTCCAAACAGGTCAGGGACACCATGAAGACCAAGGGGCTCTCCAAACAGGTCAGGGACACCATGAAGACCAAGGAGCTCTCCAAACAGGTCAGGGACACCATGAATACCAAGGGGCTCTCCAAACAGGTCAGGGACACCATGAAGACCAAGGAGCTCTCCAAACAGGTCAGGGACACCATGAAGACCAAGGAGCTCTCCAAACAGGTCAGGGACACCATGAAGACCAAGGAGCTCTCCAAACAGGTCAGGGACACCATGAAGACCAAGGAGCTCTCCAAACAGGTCAGGGGACACCATGAAGACCAAGGAGCTCTCCAAACAGGTCAGGGACACCATGAAGACCAAGGAGCTCTCCAAACAGGTCAGGGACACCATGAAGACCAAGGGGCTCTCCAAACAGGTCAGGGACACCATGAAGACCAAGGAGCTCTCCAAACAGGTCAGGGACACCATGAAGACCAAGGGTCTCTCCAAACAGGTCAGGGACACCATGAAGACCAAGGAGCTCTCCAAACAGGTCAGGGGACACCATGAAGACCAAGGAGCTCTCCAAACAGGTCAGGGACACCATGAAGACCAAGGGGCCTCCAAACAGGTCAGGGACACCATGAAGACCAAGGAGCTCTCCAAACAGGTCAGGGACACCATGAAGACCAAGGAGCTCTCCAAACAGGTCAGGGACACCATGAAGACCAAGGAGCTCTCCAAACAGGCCAGGGACAAAGTTGTGGAGAAGTACAGATCAGGGTTGGGTTATAAAAAATATATATTAGAAATGTTGAACATCCCACGGATCACTATTAAATCCATTATTTAAAAATGAAAGAAAATGGCACCACAACAAACCTGCCAAGAGAGGGCCGCTCACTAAAACTCACAGACCAGGCAAGGAGGGCGTTAATCAGAGAGGCAACGAAGAGACCATAGATAACCCTGAAGGAGCTGCAAAGCTCCACAGTGGTGATTGGAGTATCTGTCCATAGGACCACTTTAAGCTGTACACTCCACAGAGCTGGGCTTTACGGAAGAATGGCCAGAAGAAAAGCCATTGCTTAAAGAAAAAATAAGCAAACACGTTTGGTGTTCTCCAAAAGACGTGGGAGACTCCCAAAACATATGGAAGAAGGTACTCTGGTCAGATGAGACAAAATTGAGCTTTTTGGCCATCAAGGAAAACGCTGTATCTGGTGCAAACAGAAACACCTCTCATCACTCCAAGAACACCATCCCCACAGTGAAGCATGGTGGTGGCAGCATCATGCTGTGGGGATTTTTTTCATCGGCAGGAACTGAGAAACTGGTCAGAATTGAAGGAATGATGGATGGCGCTAAATACAGGGAAATTCTTGAGGGAAACAGTTTGTCTTCCAGAGATTTGAGACTGGGAGGGAGGTTCACCTTCCAGCAGAACAATGATCCTAAGCATACTGCTAAACCAGTGGTTTAAGGGGAAACATTTAAATGTATTGGAATGGCCTAGTCAAAGCCCAGAACACAATTTAAATGAGGATCTGTGGTATGACTTAAAGATTGCTGTATACCAGCGGAACCCATCCAACTTGAAGGAGCTGGAGCAGTTTCTCCTTGAAGAATGGGCAAAAATCCCAGTGGCTAGATGTGCCAAGCTTATGGAGACACACCCCAAGAGACTTTCTGCAAAAGGTGGCTCTACAAAGTATTGACTTTGGGGGGGGTGTGAATAGTTATGCAGTCTCAAGTTTTCATTTTTTTGTCTTATTTCTTGTTTGTTTCACAATCAGACCTATTTTGCATCTTCAAAGTGGTAGGCATGTTGTGTAAATCAAATGATACAAACCCACAAGAAATCTATTTTAATTCCAGGTTGTAAGGCAACAAAAAAAAGGAAAAATGTCAAGGAGGGTGAACACTTTCACAAGCCACTTTAAATACGTTTTTAAAAGAAGCAGCTTTTGGTAAGCTGCTGTCTAACAGAACATAGAACTTAATGGAAGTCTGCTGTCTAACAGAACATAGAACTTAATGGAAGTCTGCTGTCTAACAGAACATAGAACTTAATGGAAGTCTGCTGTCTAACAGAACATAGAACTTAATGGAAGTCTGCTGTCTAACAGAACATAGAACTTAATGGAAGTCTGCTGTCTAACAGAACATAGAACGTAATGGAAGTCTGCTGTCTAACAGAACATAGAACTTAATGAAAGTCTGCTGTCTAACAGAACATAGAACTTAATGGAAGTCTGCTGTCTAACAGAACATAGAACTTAATGAAAGTCTGCTGTCTAACAGAACATAGAACTTAATGAAAGTCTGCTGTCTAACAGAACATAGAACTTAATGAGAAGTCTGCTGTCTAACAGAACATAGAACTTCATGGAAGTCTGCTGTCTAACAGAACATAGAACTTAATGGAAGTCTGCTGTCTAACAGAACATAGAACTTAATGAAAGTCTGCTGTCTAACAGAACATAGAACTTAATGGAAGTCTGCTGTCTAACAGAACATAGAACTTAATGGAAGTCTGCTGTCTAACAGAACATAGAACTTAATGGAAGTCTGCTGTCTAACAGAACATAGAACTTAATGAAAGTCTGCTGTCTAACAGAACATAGAACTTCATGAAAGTCTGCTGTCTAACAGAACATAGAACTTAATGGAAGTCCTCTGTCTTCTATTATAAAAGTTAACTGGAAAATTAGAGGAGACTTTCAATGGTCGCTTTCTGAGATCGACTGCATTGCAATCAGTGACTGAGCAGACTGACTGAGCAGACTGACTGAGCAGACTGAATGAGCAGACTGACTGAGCAGACTGACTGGAGCAGACTGACTGAGCAGACTGACTGAGCAGACTGACTGAGAAGACTGACTGAGCAGACTGACTGAGCAGATTGACTGGAGCAGACTGACTGAGCAGATTGACTGAGCAGACCGACTGAGCAGACTGAATGGAGCAGATTGACTGAGCAGACTGACTGAGCAGACTGACTGAGCAGACTGACTGAGCAGATTGACTGAGCAGACTGAATGAGCAGACTGACTGAGCAGACTGAATTAGCAGATTGACTGGAGCAGACTGACTGAGCAGACTGACTGAGCAGACTGAATTAGCAGATTGACTGAGCAGACTGACTGAGCAGACTGACTGAGCAGATTGACTGAGCAGACTGACTGAGCAGACTGACTGAGCAGACTTGACTGAGCAGACTAGACTGACTGAGCAGACTGACTGAGCAGACTGAGAAGACTGACTGAGCAGACTGACTGAGCAGACTGAGAAGACTGACTGAGCAGACTGACTGAGCAGACTGACTGAGCAGACTGAGAAGACTGACTGAGCAGACTGACTGAGCAGACTGACTGGGCAGACTGAGAAGACTGACTGAGCAGACTGACTGAGCAGACTGACTGAGCAGACTGAATGTAGCAGATTGACTGAGAAGACTGACTGAGCAGACTGACTGAGCAGATTGACTGAGCAGACTGACTGAGCAGACTGACTGAGCAGACTGAGAAGACTGACTGAGCAGACTGACTGAGCAGACTGAGCAGACTGACTGAGCAGACTGACTGAGAAGACTGAGAAGACTGACTGAGCAGACTGACTGGAGCAGACTGACTGAGCAGACTGAGAAGACTGACTGAGCAGACTGACTGAGCAGACTGACTGAGCAGATTGACTGAGCAGACTGACTGAGCAGATTGACTGAGCAGACTGACTGAGCTAGACTGACTGAGCAGACTGAATGAGCAGATTGACTGAGCAGACTGACTGAGCAGACTGACTGAGCAGACTGACTGAGCAGATTGACTGAGCAGACTGAATGAGCAGACTGACTGAGCAGACTGACTGAGCAGACTGACTGAGCGAGACTGAATTAGCAGATTGACTGAGCAGACTGACTGAGCAGACTGACTGAGCAGACTGAATTAGCAGGATTGACTGGAGCAGACTGACTGAGCAGACTGACTGAGCAGACTGACTGAGCAGATTGACTGAGCAGACTGACTGAGCAGACTGACTGAGCAGACTGACTGAGCAGACTAGACTGACTGAGCAGACTGACTGAGCAGACTGAGAAGACTGACTGAGCAGACTGACTGAGCAGACTGACTGAGCAGACTGAGAAGACTGACTGAGCAGACTGACTGAGCAGACTGAATGAGCAGATTGACTGAGAAGACTGACTGAGCAGACTGACTGAGCAGACTGACTGAGCAGACTGACTGAGCAGACTGACTGAGCAGACTGAGAAGACTGACTGAGCAGACTGACTGAGCAGACTGACTGAGCAGACTGACTGAGCAGACTGAGAAGACTGACTGAGCAGACTGACTGAGCAGACTGACTGGAGCAGACTGACTGAGCAGACTGAGAAGACTGACTGAGCAGACTGACTGAGCAGACTGAATGAGCAGATTGACTGGAGAAGACTGACTGAGCAGACTGACTGAGCAGACTGGAGAAGACTGACTGGAGCAGACTGACTGAGCAGACTGACCGAGCAGACTGAGAAGACTGACTGAGCAGACTGACTGAGCAGACTGAATGAGCAGATTGACTGAGAAGACTGACTGAGCAGACTGACTGAGCAGATTGACTGAGCAGACTGACTGAGCAGACTGACTGAGCAGACTGACTGAGCAGACTGAGAAGACTGACTGAGCAGACTGACTGGAGCAGACTGGACTGAGCAGACTGACTGAGCAGACTGAGAAGACTGACTGAGCAGACTGACTGAGCAGACTGACTGAGCAGACTGACTGAGCAGATTGACTGAGCAGACTGACTGAGCAGACTGACTGAGCAGACTGACTGGAGCAGACTGAGA
>NW_027035919.1:0-12024 GCF_034236695.1 Oncorhynchus nerka
TCAATGTGGAGGCTATATACAGGGGTACCGGTACCGAGTCAATGTGGAGGCTATATACAGGGGGTACCGGTACCGAGTCAATGTGGAGGCTATAGACAGGGGTACCGAGTCAATGTGGAGGCTATATACAGGGGTACAGGTACAGAGTCAGTGTGGAGGCTATATACAGGGGGTACCGGTACAGAGTCAATGTGGAGGCTATAGACAGGGGGTACCGGTACCGAGTCAATGTGGAGGCTATATATACAGGGGTACCGGTACCGAGTCAATGTGGAGGCTATAGACAGGGGTACGTGCCGAGTCAATGTGGAGGCTATAGACAGGGGTACGTGCCGAGTCAATGTGGAGGCTATATACAGGGGTACAGGTACAGAGTCAGTGTGGAGGCTATATACAGGGGGTACCGGTACAGAGTCAATGTGGAGGCTATAGACAGGGGGTACCGGTACCGAGTCAATGTGGAGGCTATATACAGGGGTACAGGTACAGAGTCAGTGTGGAGGCTATATACAGGGGGTACCGGTACAGAGTCAATGTGGAGGATATATACAGGGGGTACCGGTACAGAGTCAGTGTGGAGGCTATATACAGGGGGTACCGGTACCGAGTCAATGTGGAGGCTATATACAGGGGGTACCGATACAGAGTCAATGTGGAGGCTCTATACAGGATGTTATGGTACAGAGTCAATGTGGAGGCTATATACAGGGTATTACGGTACAGAGTCAATGTGGAGGCTCTATACAGGATGTTATGGTACAGAGTCAATGTGGAGGCTATATACAGGGGGTACTGGTACAGAGTTAATGTGGAGGCTATATACAGGGGGTACCGGTACAGAGTCAATGTGGAGACTATATACAGGGGGTACCGGTACAGAGTCAATGTGGAGGCTATATACAGGGTATTACGGTACAGAGTCAATGTGGAGGCTCTATACAGGATGTTATGGTACAGAGCCAATGTGGAGGCTATATACAGGGGGTACCGGTACCGAGTCAATGTGGAGGCTCTATACAGGGTGTTACGGTACAGAGCCAATGTGGAGGCTATATACAGGGGGTACCGGTACCGAGTCAATGTGGAGGCTATATACAGGGGGTACCGGTACCGAGTCAATGTGCAGGGATACAGGTTAGTCGAGGTAATCTGTACATGTAGGTGGGGGTGTAGTGACCATATATAGATAATAAACAGAGTAGCAGCAGTATAAATACAAAGGGGGGGGGGGGGTCAATGTAAATAGTCTGGGTGGCCATTTGATTGATTGTTCAGCAGTCTTATGGCTTGGGGGTAGAAGCTGTGAAGAAGTCTTTTGGTCCTAGACTTGGTGCTCCAGTACAGCTATGCACTACCCTCTATAGCGTCTTACGGTAGGATGCCGATCAGTTGCCATGTCAGGCTGTGACGCAGCCGGTCAGGATGCTCTCGATGGTGTTTATAGGTTATTATAGGAACTATAGGACTATTTCCCTATACCATTTGTATTTCATTAACCTTTGACTATTGGATGTTCTCGTTGCTCCTCCCTGGGCTCGAAACAGCAACACAACGACAACAACCACCCTCGAAGCAGCGAAAGTGCTGTTTGAATGAATGTTTACGCGCCTGCTTCTGCCTACCACCGCTCAGTCAGATACTTAGATACTTGTATGCTCAGTCAGATTATATGCAACGCAGGACACGCTAGATAATATCTAGTAATATCATCAACCATGTGTAGTTAACTAGTGATTATGATTGATTGATTTTTTTATAAGATAAGTTAATGCTAGCTAGCAACTTACCTTGGCTTACTGCATTCGCTTAACAGGCAGTCTTCTTGTGGAGTGCAATGAGAGGCAGGTGGTTAGAGCGTTGGACTAGTTAACTGTAAGGTTGCAAGATTGCGCTAACCAGCCCCAACCCTGCCCGCTAACCACCCCCAGCCCTGCCCGCTAACCACCCCCAGCCCTGCCCGCTAACCACACTAAGCCCTGCCCGCTAACCACACTAAGCCCTGCCCGCTAACCACACTAAGCCCTGCCCGCTAACCACACTAGGCCCTGCCCCATCGCTCAAGGAGAGAGAGCAGTTGCCCGACCATGGAGTCACTGCATGATCAGATAGATGCAACAATGTTGGTGACATGTTGCTTTCCACAAGCCTTGTATAATTACACTTAATTTGTGTTTCTTACTGTCTGCAAACTATTGTTTGCTAGTTTTTATTTTCTTAGCAAGGTTTTGCTAATGCTAATCACTATTTAGCTGGCTAAATGTATTAAGATTCAGAGCAAACGTAGCTAGCTAGCTTGCTAAATGTATTAAGAGTTAGAGCAAACGTAGCTAGCTAGTTAATACTGCCTGGTACCAGCAAGCATTTTTGTGCAACAGTATCTTATCATAGAGGAATAGGCAAAGCATGAATATGTCACTGACCTAACCTAGGACAACAAGCACACAGGCAAGACAACGCAGGAGTGGCTTTTGGACAAGTTTCTGAATATCCTTCAGCGGTCCAGCCAGAGCCCGGACTTGAACCCGATCAAACATCTCAGGAGAGACCTGAAAATAGCTGTGCAGCGACAGTCTAACCTGACAGAGCTTGAGAGGATCTGCAGAGAAGAATAGGAGAAAAAAAACTAATACGGGTGTAACGGCGTTCGTCTGTTGAATGAAGAGAGTCGGACCGAAATGCAGCGTGTAGGTTACTCATGACTTTAATGAAAGAATACGTACATGAAAATACTGAGAGTACAAAACAACAAACGGAACGTGAAACTAATTACAGCCTATCTGGTGACTATAACACAGAGACAGGACAAACACCCACGAAATACAAAGCGAAACTGAGGCTGTCTAAATACGGTTCTCAATCAGAGACAACGACAAGCACCTGACTCTGATTGAGAACCGCCTCAGGCAGCCAAGCAAAACTAGACACACCCCTAAACAGCCGCGATCCCAACTATACAAACCCCAATACGAAAAACAACATATAAACCCATGTCACACCCTGGCCTGACCAACTATATAACGAAAACACAAAACACTATGACCAAGGCGTGACAACGGGTGTGCCAAGCTTGTAGCGTCATACCTAAGAAGACTTGAGGCTGTAATCGCTGCCAAAGGTTCTTCATCAAAGTTCTGAGTAAAGGGTCTGAATACTTATGTAAATGTGATATATATATATATATATTTTTTTTTTTTGTAAATAGCAAAAAATTTCTAAAACCTGTATTTGCTTTCTCATTATGAGATATTGTGTGTATATTGATGAGGGTAAAAGGAACAATTGAATTAATTTGAGAATAAGGCTGTAACGTAACAAAATGTGGAAAAGGGCTGAATAATTTCCGAAGGCAATGTGTTTTAATGAAGTTGTGTGCTGTTAAACCACTGAGTAGACAGAGGGAGGGTTTAGCTAAACAATCTTGCTTTTAGAGGGTGGATACCTTAAATAGGCTCCTGTTATAACTGCTCACACTTCGTCAAGTGTTCCTCGAAACCACTGGTGGGAGTCAGACGACTCTCAGTCAGACGACCCTCAGTCAGACGACCCTCAGTCAGGCGACCCTCAGTCAGGCGACCCTCTGTCAGGCGACCCTCTGTCAGGCGACCCTCTGTCAGGCGACCCTCCCTCAGTCAGGCGACCCTCAGTCAGGCGACCCTCCCTCAGTCAGGCGACCCTCCCTCAGTCAGACGACCCTCCCTCAGTCAGACGACCCTCAGTCAGACGACCCTCAGTCAGACGACCCTCCCTCAGTCAGGCGACCCTCAGTCAGGCGACCCTCATTCAGGCGACCCTCCCTCAGTCAGACGACCCTCCCTCAGTCAGACGACCCTCCCTCAGTCAGGCGACCCTCCCTCAGACGACCCTCAGTCAGACGACCCTCAGTCAGACGACCCTCAGTCAGGCGACCCTCAGTCAGGCGACCCTCTGTCAGCAGGCGATGGGGCCTGGGGAAAGACAGGTAGGGGGTTGATGGGCTGGGGGGCAAGGAAGGGCTGAGGAGAGAGGGGGTTGATGGGTGGGGCGTAGAGGGGTGGGGGCTGGGGAGCGAGGCATGACTGGAGGGGAGGGGGGGAGGGAGCACCGTTAAACCACTGAGTAGACGGAGGGAGGGAGGGAGCACCGTTAAACCACTGGGTAGACGTAGGGAGGGAGCACCGTTAAACCACTGGGTAGACGGGGGGAGGGAGGGAGCACCGTTAAACCACTGGGTAGACGTAGGGAGGGAGCACCGTTAAACCACTGGGTAGACGGGGGGAGGGAGGGAGCACCGTTAAACCACTGGGTAGACGGGGGGAGGGAGGGAGCACCGTTAAACCACTGGGTAGACGGGGGGAGGGAGCACCGTTACTCCCCTGAGTAGACAGAGGGAGGGAGCACCATTAAACCACTGGGTAGACAGAGGGAGGGAGCACCGTTAAACCACTGGGTAGACTGAGGGAGGGAGGGAGCACCGTTAAACCACTGGGTAGACTGAGGGAGGGAGGGAGCACCGTTAAACCACTGGGTAGACAGAGGGAGGGAGCACCGTTAAACCACTGAGTAGACAGAGGGAGGGAGCACCATTAAACCACTGGGTAGACAGAGGGAGGGAGCACCGTTAAACCACTGAGTAGACAGAGGGAGGGAGGGAGCACCGTTAAACCACTGGGTAGACAGAGGGAGGGAGCACCGTTAAACCACTGAGTAGACAGAGGGAGGGAGCACCATTAAACCACTGGGTAGACAGAGGGAGGGAGCACCGTTAAACCACTGGGTAGACTGGGGGAGGGAGCACCGTTAAACCACTGGGTAGACTGAGGGAGGGAGCACCGTTAAACCACTGGGTAGACTGAGGGAGGGAGAGAGCACCGTTAAACCACTGGGTAGACTGAGGGAGGGAGCACCGTTAAACCACTGGGTAGACGGAGGGAGGGAGCACCGTTAAACCACTGAGTAGACAGAGGGAGGGAGGGAGCACCGTTAAACCACTGGGTAGACAGAGGGAGGGAGGGAGCACCGTTAAACCATTAGGTAGACAGAGGGAGGGAGGGAGGGAGGGAGCACCGTTAAACCACTGAGTAGACGGAGGGAGGGAGGGAGCACCATTAAACCACTGGGTAGACAGAGGGAGGGAGGGAGGGAGCACCATTAAACCACTGGGTAGACTGAGGGAGGGAGGGAGGGAGCACCGTTAAACGACTGGGTAGACTGAGGGAGGGAGCACCGTTAAACCACTGGGTAGACAGAGGGAGGGAGGGAGCACCGTTAAACCACTGGGTAGACTGAGGGAGGGAGGGAAGGAGCACCGTTAAAACCCTGAGTAGACAGAGGGAGGGAGCACCATTAAACCACTGGGTAGACTGAGGGAGGGAGGGAGCACCGTTAAACCACTGGGTAGACTGAGGGAGGGAGGGAGCACCGTTAAACCACTGGGTAGACAGAGGGAGGGAGCACCGTTAAACCACTGGGTAGACAGAGGGAGGGAGCACCGTTAAACCACTGGGTAGACAGAGGGAGGGAGCACCGTTAAACCACTGGGTAGACCGAGGGAGAGAGCACCGTTACACCCCTGGGTAGACAGAGGGAGGGAGCACTGAGTAGACAGAGGGAGGGAGGGAGCACCGTTACACCCCTGAGTAGACAGAGGGAGGGAGGGAGGGAGGGAGGGAGGGAGCACCGTTAAACCACTGAGTAGACGGAGGGAGGGAGGGAGCACCGTTAAACCACTGGGTAGACAGAGGGAGGGAGCACCGTTAAACCACTGAGTAGACAGAGGGAGGGAGCACCGTTAAACCACTGGGTAGACAGAGGGAGGGAGCACCGTTAAACCACTGGGTAGACAGAGGGAGGGAGCACCTTTAAACCACTGAGTAGACAGAGGGAGGGAGCACCGTTAAACCACTGGGTAGACAGAGGGAGGGAGCACCGTTAAACCACTGGGTAGACAGAGGGAGGGAGCACCGTTAAACCACTGAGTAGACAGAGGGAGGGAGCACCGTTAAACCACTGGGTAGACAGAGGGAGGGAGCACCGTTACACCCCTGGGTAGACAGAGGGAGAGAGCACCGTTACACCCCTGGGTAGACAGAGGGAGGGAGCACCGTTAAACCACTGGGTAGACAGAGGGAGGGAGCACCATTAAACCACTGAGTAGACAGAGGGAGGGAGCACTGTTAAACCACTGGGTAGACAGAGGGAGGGAGGGAGGGATATTTAAATACGCTTCTTAGAGCCATTTAACTTATCACACCGTTAAAAAGAGGAATAATGAAATATTAAGTAGGAAGACCCCGCCTCGTGAAGGGGCCCTATTGGAAACTCGCAGCTCACAGACACGGACACGGACCCCACCTCTTTTCTCTGTTCTATTCCCACCGGGCTCGGTCCTCCCGTTCTCTCCCCCATATCTCAGCTGCTGCTGGTCACCTCGCGCTGCCGTCCGCCTGCTGAACAAGCATAACGGAGAAGAGATTGTTGGATAGAACAAAACATTCGGGTACTTTTTTAATTTTAAAAAACATTTTTCATCGATTTTTTTTGTTGTTGTTGTGGAATAAACTCTGGATTTGTGTTTTTGGAATGAAACGTGGATAAATATGGATACTGAATGAAGTAAGTGTCATTATGAATGGAACTTGGATTAGGGTTGTGTTTTATGATGGAACGGATGGTCTCCCTCCACAGGAGGGGTTGTGAGTGGAATGCTCTGAAAAATGCTCTTATCTGAAGTGTTTGAGTGAGTGACAACATTGACGGCTGGTGTTGGGACCTTGAGAGCGCTGTCATTTATTCCTGATGTTGTTGTGGTTGTTCTTATGGAGATGAATAATAGCGTAGGCATAAGTGTTTAATGTATTGTGTTTGGGGGGGGGAGGGCATTAGGATTTTGATTGTATGGAAAAATATCTAAATTTATTGTACGAAACCCATTGAATGGGAATCAGTGTTTTGTACTTTCTCCATAATCTCTTGTCTGGAAGAAGTTATAATAACCGAAAAATGAAGGGGAGTCTGTGACAAATGTCTCATTGATTATATGAATCCAGTATAAGAATCAGGCTTCTGTACTTGCCTAGACTAGTCTGGAAGTTGAGTTTTAGAGAGAACGGGGCTACGTTGTATTGTTCTCTGTCTGAATTATCTTGTGTCTTTTTCAGTGAAAGGTAATTTTCTAAATATGCAGTGAATGTAAAGTAGCCTACAATTTATCTCATTATTATTTTTTGAGACCGTTACAATGACAGCTGGCAAAGCTGAGCCCAATACAAAAAACTACTGCTGAATTTCTGTCTGAGCTCTACTCTTCTTCTGTGGTTCAATTTATGGTGTGTAAGATTAGATAGATGGATAGACTGAAAAAAATGTTAAGTTTATTTCTCAGTATTTATGTGCATAAATGTGTTTCTCTGTTAGTGAATATTTGTCCTTTGCCAAGATAATCCACCTGGCAGGTGTGGCATATCAAAGAAGCTGATTAAATTGCATGATCATTACACAGGTGCACCTTGTGCTGGGGACAATAAAAGGCCACTCAAAAATGTGCAGTTTTGTCACACAATGCCACAGATGTCTCAAGTTTTGAGGGAGCGTGCAATTGGCATGCTGACTGCAGGAATGTCCACCAGAGCTGTTGCCCGAGAATTTGAATGTTAATTTCTCTACCATAAGCCGCCTCCAACGTAATTTTAGAGAATTTGGCAGTGCGTACAACCGGCCTCACAACCGCAGACCGACGCTTGGCATTCAGGCCAAAGAGTTCAATCTTGGTTTCATCAGACCAGGGAATCTCGTTTCTAATGGTCTGAGAGACTTTAGATACTTTTTGGCAAACTCTAAGCGTGCTGTCATGTGCCTTTTACTGAGGAGCTGCTTCCGTCTGGCCACTCTACCATAAAGGCCTGATTTGGTGGAGTGCTGCAGAGATGGTTGTCCTTCTGGAAGGTTCTCCCATCTCCACAGAGGAACTCTGGAGCTCTGTCATTGACCATTGGGTTCTTGGTCACTTCCAAGGCCCTTCTCCCCTGATTGCTCAGTTTGGCCGGGCGTCCAGCTCTAGGACGAGTCTTGGTGGTTCCAAACTTCTTCCATTTAAGAATGATGGAGGCCACTGTGTTCTTGGGGATCTTCAATGCTGCAGAAATGTTTTGGTACCCATCCCCAGATCTGTGCCTCGACACAATCCTGTCTCTGAGCTCTACGGACAATTCCTTCAACTTCATGTCTTGGTTTTTAGGTTAGGTAGGTTGCTAGGTAGGTAGGTAGGTAGATTGCTAGGTAGGTATATTGATGGATGGATGGGTAGGTTGGTTGGTTGGTTGGTAGATTGCTTTGTAGGTAGGTTGGTTGGTTGGTAGATTGCTAGGTAGGTTGGTAGATTCCTAGGTAGGTTGATTGGTAGGTAGGTTGGTTGCTAGGTAGATTGCTAGGTAGGTATGTTGGTGGGTGGGTGGATGGATGGGTAGGTTGGTTGGTTGGTAGGTAGGTTGGTTTCTAGGTTTGTTGGTTGGTAGGTTGCTAGGTAGGTAGGTAGGTAGATTGCTAGGTAGGTATGTTGGTGGATGGATGGGTAGGTTGGTTGGTTGGTTGGTAGGTAGGTAGGTAGGTAGGTAGGTAGGTAGGTAGGTAGGTAGATTGCTAGGTTGGTTGGTAGGTAGGTAGGTAGGTAGGTAGATTGCTAGGTTGGTTGGTAGATTCCTAGGTAGGTTGATTGGTTGCTAGGTTTGTTGGTTGGTAGGCTGGTTGGTAGATTGCTAGGTAGGTAGGTAGTTTGGTTGGTAGATTCCTAGTTGATTGGTAGGTAGGTTGGTTGCTAGGTTTGTTGGTTGGTAGATTGCTAGGTAGGTAGGTAGGTAGGTAGATTGCTAGGTAGGTATGTTGATGGATGGATGGGTAGGTTGGTTGGTAGGTAGGTTTCAAGGTTGGTTGGTAGATTCCTAGGTAGGTTGATTGGTAGGTAGGTAGGCTGGTTGGTAGATTGCTGGAGGTATGGCTGGTTGGTAGATTGCTTGGATGGGTAGGTAGGTAGGTTGGTTGGTAGGTAGGTAGGTTGGTTGGTTGGTTGGTAGATTGCGAGGTAGGTTGGTTGGTTGGTTGGTTGGTAGATTGCTAGGTTGGTTGGTTGGTAGGTTGCTAGGTTGGTTGGTAGATTGCTAGATTGCTAAGTAGGTAGCTTGGTTGGTAGATTGCTAGGTAGGTAGCTTGGTTGGTAGATTGCTAGGTAGGTTGGTAGATTCCTAGGTAGGTTGATTGGTAGGTAGGTTGGTTGCTAGGTAGATTGCTAGGTAGGTATGTTGGTGGGTGGGTGGATGGATGGGTAGGTTGGTTGGTTGGTAGGTAGGTTGGTTTCTAGGTTTGTTGGTTGGTAGGTTGCTAGGTAGGTAGGTAGGTAGATTGCTAGGTAGGTATGTTGGTGGATGGATGGGTAGGTTGGTTGGTTGGTTGGTAGGTAGGTAGGTAGGTAGGTAGGTAGGTAGATTGCTAGGTTGGTTGGTAGGTAGGTAGGTAGGTAGATTGCTAGGTTGGTTGGTAGATTCCTAGGTAGGTTGATTGGTTGCTAGGTTTGTTGGTCGGTAGGCTGGTTGGTAGATTGCTAGGTAGGTAGGTAGTTTGGTTGGTAGATTCCTAGTTGATTGGTAGGTAGGTTGGTTGCTAGGTTTGTTGGTTGGTAGATTGCTAGGTAGGTAGGTAGGTAGATTGCTAGGTAGGTATGTTGATGGATGGATGGGTAGGTTGGTTGGTAGGTAGGTAGGTAGGTTTCAAGGTTGGTTGGTAGATTCCTAGGTAGGTTGATTGGTAGGTAGGTAGGCTGGTTGGTAGATTGCTAGGTAGGCTGGTTGGTAGATTGCTTGCTTGGTAGGTAGGTAGGTTGGTTGGTAGGTAGGTAGGTTGGTTGGTTGGTTGGTAGATTGCGAGGTAGGTTGGTTGGTTGGTTGGTAGATTGCTAGGTTGGTTGGTTGGTAGGTTGCTAGGTTGGTTGGTAGATTGCTAGATTGCTAAGTAGGTAGCTTGGTTGGTAGATTGCTAGGTAGGTAGCTTGGTTGGTAGATTGCTAGGTAGGTAGCTTGGTTGGTCGATTGTTAGGTAGGTTGGTCGGTAGGTAGATTGCTCGGTTGGTTGGTAGATTGCTAGGTAGGTATGTTGGTGGATGGATGGGTAGGTTGGTTGGTAGGTAGGTAGGTAGGTTGCTAGGTTGGTTGGTAGATTCCTAGGTAGGTAGGTTGGTTGCTAGGTTTGTTGGTTGGTAGATTGCTAGGTAGGTAGGCTGGTTGGTAGATTGCTTGGTAGGTAGGTAGGTAGGTTGGTTGGTTGGTTGGTTGGTTGGTAGATATATAGGTTGCTAGGTTGGTTGGTAGATTGCTAGATAGATAGCTAGGTTGGTTGGTAGATTGCTAGGTAGGTAGCTTGGTTGGTAGATTGGTAGGTAGGTTGATTACTCGGTTTGTTGATAGATTGCTAGGTAGGTAGCTTGGTTGGTAGATTGGTAGGTAGGTTGATTGGTAGATTGCTTTGTAGGTAGGTTGGTTGGTTGGTAGATTGCTAGGTAGGTTGGTAGATTCCTAGGTAGGTTGATTGGTAGGTAGGTTGGTTGCTAGGTAGATTGCTAGGTAGGTATGTTGGTGGATGGATGGGTAGGTTGGTTGGTTGGTAGGTATGTTGGTTGCTAGGTTTGTTGGTTGGTAGATTGCTAGGTAGGTAGGTAGATTGATAGGTAGGTATGTCGGTGGATGGATTGGGTAGGTTGGTTGGTTGGTAGGTAGGTAGATTGCTAGGTTGGTTGGTAGATTCCTAGGTAGGTTGATTGGTTGCTAGGTTTGTTGGTTGGTTGGATAAAGTAATCCCTCTCACCCCCCCTCCCCCTGAAAATATTTAGATGCACTACTGTTCCACTGGAGGTCATAAGGTGAATGCACCAATTTGTAAGTCGCTCTGGATAAGAGCGTCTGCTAAATGACTTAAATGTAAAATGTAAATGTAGGCTGGTTGGTAGATTGGTAGGTAGGTAGGTTGGTAGATTCCTAGTTGATTGGTAGGTAGGTTGGTTGATTCCTAGTTGGTAGGTTGGTTGCTAGGTTTGTTGGTTGGTAGATTGCTAGGTATGTAGGTAGGTAGATTGCTAGGTAGGTATGTTGGTGGCTGGATGGGTAGGTTGGTTGGTTGGTAGGTAGGTAGGTAGGTAGGTAGGTAGGTAGGTAGGTTGCTAGGTTGGTTGGTAGATTCCTAGGTAGGTAGGTAGGTTGATTGGTAGGTAGGTTGGTTGCTAGGTTTGTTGGTTGGTAGATTGCTAGGTAGGTAGTCTGGTTGGTAGATTGCTTGGTAGGTTGGTTGGTTGGTAGATTACTTGGTTGGTTGGTTGGTCGCTCTGGATAAGAGCGTCTGCTAAATGACTTAAATGTAAATGTTGGTAGATTGCTCGGTTGGTTGGTAGATTGCTAGGTAGGTAGCTTGGTTGGTCGATTGCTAGGTAGGTTGGTAGGTAGGTAGATTGCTCGGTTGGTTGGTAGATTGCTTGGTAGGTAGCTTGGTTGGTAGATTGGTAGGTAGGTAGATTGGTTGCTAGGTTGGTTGGTAGATTGCTTTGTAGGTAGGTTGGTTGGCAGATTGCTAAGTAGGTAGCTTGGTTGTTAGATTGCTAGGTAGGTAGGTAGGTTGGTTGGTAGATTGGTTGGTAGATTGGTAGGTTGCTAGATATGTAGGTTGGTTGGTTGGTTGGTAGATTGCTAGATAGGTAGGTTGGTTGGTAGATTGCTAGATGGGTAGGTTGGTTGGTTGTCAGATTGCTAAGTAGGTAGCTTGGTAGGTTGGTAGATTAATAGGTTTCTAGGTAGGTAGCTTGGTTGGTAGATTGCTAGGTAGATGGATGGGTGGGTAGGTTGGTTGGTAGATTGCTAGGTAGGTTGGTTGGTTGGAAGTAGGTAGGTACAGTAGGGGGAGTGCTGAGGTAATATAGTAGGGGGAGTGCTGCTCAGCATGAGGTAATACAGTAGAGGGAGTGCTGCTCAGTGTGAGGTAATACAGTAGAGGGAGTGCTGCTCAGTGTGAGGTAAT